>NC_086444.1:8577278-8787278 GCF_028390025.1 Pseudophryne corroboree
GGTGGTGCTCCAGTCTTCTGTACGTGGTGCCTGTACGCCGAAAGTGTCCCGCAATTTTTCTGGCCACCGACAGCATCTCTTGCACGCCCCTGTCGTTTTTAAAAAAATTCTGCACCACCAAATTCAAGGTATGTGCAAAACATGGGACGTGCTGGAATTTGCCCATATTTAATGCACACACAATATTGCTGGCGTTGTCCGATGCCACAAATCCACAGGAGAGTCCAATTGGGGTAAGCCATTCCGCGATGATCTTCCTCAGTTGCCGTAAGAGGTTTTCAGCTGTGTGCGTATTCTGGAAAGCGGTGATACAAAGCGTAGCCTGCCTAGGAAAGAGTTGGCGTTTGCGAGATGCTGCTACTGGTGCCGCCGCTGCTGTTCTTGCGGCGGGAGTCCATACATCTACCCAGTGGGCTGTCACAGTCATATAGTCCTGACCCTGCCCTGCTCCACTTGTCCACATGTCCGTGGTTAAGTGGACATTGGGTACAACTGCATTTTTTAGGAGACTGGTGAGTCTTTTTCTGACGTCCGTGTACATTCTCGGTATCGCCTGCCTAGAGAAGTGGAACCTAGATGGTATTTGGTAACGGGGGCACACTGCCTCAATAAATTGTCTAGTTCCCTGTGAACTAACGGCGGATACCGGACGCACGTCTAACACCAACATAGTTGTCAAGGACTCAGTTATCCGCTTTGCAGTAGGATGACTGCTGTGATATTTCATCTTCCTCGCAAAGGACTGTTGAACAGTCAATTGCTTACTGGAAGTAGTACAAGTGGGCTTACGACTTCCCCTCTGGGATGACCATCGACTCCCAGCGGCAACAACAGCAGCGCCAGCAGCAGTAGGCGTTACACGCAAGGATGCATCGGAGGAATCCCAGGCAGGAGAGGACTCGTCAGACTTGCCAGTGACATGGCCTGCAGGACTATTGGCATTCCTGGGGAAGGAGGAAATTGACACTGAGGGAGTTGGTGGGGTGGTTTGCGTGAGCTTGGTTACAAGAGGAAGGGATTTACTGGTCAGTGGACTGCTTCCGCTGTCACCCAAAGTTTTTGAACTTGTCACTGACTTATAATGAATGCGCTGCAGGTGACGTATAAGGGAGGATGTTCCGAGGTGGTTAACGTCCTTACCCCTACTTATTACAGCTTGACAAAGGGAACACACGGCTTGACACCTGTTGTCCGCATTTCTGGTGAAATACCTCCACACCGAAGAGCTGATTTTTTTGGTATTTTCACCTGGCATGTCAACGGCCATATTCCTCCCACGGACAACAGGTGTCTCCCCGGGTGCCTGACTTAAACAAACCACCTCACCATCAGAATCCTCCTGGTCAATTTCCTCCCCAGCGCCAGCAACACCCATATCCTCCTCATCCTGGTGTACTTCAACACTGACATCTTCAATCTGACTATCAGGAACTGGACTGCGGGTGCTCCTTCCAGCACTTGCAGGGGGCGTGCAAATGGTGGAAGGCGCATGCTCTTCACGTCCAGTGTTGGGAAGGTCAGGCATCGCAACCGACACAATTGGACTCTCCTTGTGGATTTGGGATTTCAAAGAACGCACAGTTCTTTGCGGTGCTTTTGCCAGCTTGAGTCTTTTCAGTTTTCTAGCGAGAGGCTGAGTGCTTCCATCCTCATGTGAAGCTGAACCACTAGCCATGAACATAGGCCAGGGCCTCAGCCGTTCCTTGCCACTCCGTGTGGTAAATGGCATATTGGCAAGTTTACGCTTCTCCTCCGACAATTTTATTTTAGGTTTTGGAGTCCTTTTTTTACTGATATTTGGTGTTTTGGTTTTGACATGCTCTGTACTATGCCATTGGGCATCGGCCTTGGCAGACGACGTTGCTGGCATTTCATCGTCTCGGCCATGACTAGTGGCAGCAGCTTCAGCACGAGGTGGAAGTGGATCTTGATCTTTCCCTAATTTTGGAACCTCAACATTTTTGTTCTCCATATTTTAATAGGCACAACTAAAAGGCTCCTCAGGTAAACAATGGAGATGGATGGATTGGATACTAGTATACAATTATGGACGGGCTGCCGAGTGCCGACACAGAGGTAGCCACAGCCGTGAACTACCGCACTGTACTGTGTCTGCTGCTAATATATAGACTGGTTGATAAAGAGATAGTATACTCGTAACTAGTATGTATGTATAAAGAAAGAAAAAAAAACCACGGTTAGGTCACTGGTATATACAATTATGGACGGGCTGCCGAGTGCCGACACAGAGGTAGCCACAGCCGTGAACTACCGCACTGTACTGTGTCTGCTGCTAATATATAGACTGGTTGATAAAGAGATAGTATACTCGTAACTAGTATGTATGTATAAAGAAAGAAAAAAAAACCACGGTTAGGTGGTATATACAATTATGGACGGGCTGCCGAGTGCCGACACAGAGGTAGCCACAGCCGTGAACTACCGCACTGTACTGTGTATACTGCTAATATATAGACTGGTTGATAAAGAGATAGTATACTCGTAACTAGTATGTATGTATAAAGAAAGAAAAAAAAACCACGGTTAGGTCACTGGTATATACAATTATGGACGGGCTGCCGAGTGCCGACACAGAGGTAGCCACAGCCGTGAACTACCGCACTGTACTGTGTCTGCTGCTAATATATAGACTGGTTGATAAAGAGATAGTATACTCGTAACTAGTATGTATGTATAAAGAAAGAAAAAAAAACCACGGTTAGGTGGTATATACAATTATGGACGGGCTGCCGAGTGCCGACACAGAGGTAGCCACAGCCGTGAACTACCGCACTGTACTGTGTCTGCTGCTAATATATAGACTGGTTGATAAAGAGATAGTATACTCGTAACTAGTATGTATGTATAAAGAAAGAAAAAAAAACCACGGTTAGGTGGTATATACAATTATGGACGGGCTGCCGAGTGCCGACACAGAGGTAGCCACAGCCGTGAACTACCGCACTGTACTGTGTCTGCTGCTAATATATAGACTGGTTGATAAAGAGATAGTATACTCGTAACTAGTATGTATGTATAAAGAAAGAAAAAAAAACCACGGTTAGGTCACTGGTATATACAATTATGGACGGGCTGCCGAGTGCCGACACAGAGGTAGCCACAGCCGTGAACTACCGCACTGTACTGTGTCTGCTGCTAATATATAGACTGGTTGATAAAGAGATAGTATACTCGTAACTAGTATGTATGTATAAAGAAAGAAAAAAAAACCACGGTTAGGTGGTATATACAATTATGGACGGGCTGCCGAGTGCCGACACAGAGGTAGCCACAGCCGTGAACTACCGCACTGTACTGTGTCTGCTGCTAATATATAGACTGGTTGATAAAGAGATAGTATACTCGTAACTAGTATGTATGTATAAAGAAAGAAAAAAAAACCACGGTTAGGTCACTGGTATATACAATTATGGACGGGCTGCCGAGTGCCGACACAGAGGTAGCCACAGCCGTGAACTACCGCACTGTACTGTGTCTGCTGCTAATATATAGACTGGTTGATAAAGAGATAGTATACTCGTAACTAGTATGTATGTATAAAGAAAGAAAAAAAAACCACGGTTAGGTCACTGGTATATACAATTATGGACGGGCTGCCGAGTGCCGACACAGAGGTAGCCACAGCCGTGAACTACCGCACTGTACTGTGTCTGCTGCTAATATAGACTGGTTGATAAAGAGATAGTATACTACTAATATTATATACTGGTGGTCAGGTCACTGGTCACTAGTCACACTGGCAGTGGCACTCCTGCAGCAAAAGTGTGCACTGTTTAATTTTAATATAATATTATGTACTCCTGGCTCCTGCTATAACCTATAACTGGCACTGCAGTAGTGCTCCCCAGTCTCCCCCACAATTATAAGCTGTGTGAGCTGAGCAGTCAGACAGATATATAATATATATAGATGATGCAGCACACTGGCCTGAGCCTGAGCAGTGCACACAGATATGGTATGTATGTGACTGAGTCACTGTGTGCTGTGTATCGCTTTTTTCAGGCAGAGAACGGATTATAAATAAAAGTGGTGGTCACTGGTCACTATCAGCAAAACTCTGCACTGTACACTACTGAGTACTCCTAATGCTCCCCAAAATTAGTAAATCAAGTGTCTAAACGGAGAGGACGCCAGCCACGTCCTCTCCCTATCAATCTCAATGCACGTGTGAAAATGGCGGCGACGCGCGGCTCCTTATATAGAATCCGAGTCTCGCGATAGAATCCGAGCCTCGCGAGAATCCGACAGCGTCATGATGACGTTCGGGCGCGCTCGGGTTAACCGAGCAAGGCGGGAAGATCCGAGTCGCTCGGACTCGTGAAAAAAAACATGAAGTTCTGGCGGGTTCGGATTCAGAGAAACCGAACCCGCTCATCTCTACTTTCCATGTGAGATATTTTAACTCCACAGATTTAAGTGGTTCAAACCAATGTGACTTTTGGAACCCAAAACTACATTAAGATCCCAAAGTGCCACTGGAGGCACAAAAGGAGGCTGTATATGCAGTACCCCTTTTACAAACGTCTGAACTTCAGGGACTGAAGTTAGTTCTTTTTGGAAGAAAATTGACAGGGCCGAAATTTGAACCTTAATGGACCCCAATTTCAGGCCCATAGACAGTCCTGTTTGCAGGAAATGTAGGAATCGACCCAGTTGAATTTCCTCCGTCGGGCCTTACTGGCCTCGCACCATGCAACATATTTTCGCCAATTGCGGTGATAATGTTTTTGCGGTTACATCCTTCCTGGCTTTGATCAGGATAGGGATGACTTCATCCGGAATGCCTTTTTTCCCTTCAGGATCCGGCGTTCAACCGCCATGCCGTCAAACGCAGCCGCGGTAAGTCTTGGAACAGACAGGGTCCTTGCTGGAGCAGGTCCCTTCTTAGAGGTAGAGGCCACGGATCCTCCGTGAGCATCTCTTGAAGTTCCGGTTACCAAGTCCTTTTTGGCCAATCCGGAACCACGAATATAGTGCTTACTCCTCTCCATCTTATCAATCTCAGTACCTTGGGTATGAGAGGCAGAGGAGGGAACACATACCCTGACTGGTACACCCACGGTGTTACCAGAGCGTCTACAGCTTATTGCCTGAGGGTCCCTGGACCTGGCGCAATACCTGTCGAGTTTTTAATCATGTGGAAGACTTCTGGGTGAAGTCCCCACTCTCCCGGGTGGAGGTCGCGCTGAGGAAGTCTGCTTCCCAGTTGTCCACTCCCGGAATGAATACTGCTGACAGTGCTATCACATGATTTTCCGCCCAGCGAAGAATCCTTGCAGCTTCTGCCATTGCCCTCCTGCTTCTTGTGCCACCCTGTCTGTTTACGTGGGTGACTGCCGTGATGTTGTCCGACTGGATCAACGCCGGCTGACCTTGAAGCAGAGGTCTTGCTAAGCTTAGAGCATTGTAAATGTCCCTTAGCTTCAGGATATTTATGTGAAGTGATGTCTCCAGGCTTGACCATAAGCCCTGGATATTCCTTCCCTGTGTGACTGCTCCCCAGCCTCGCAGGCTGGCATCCGTGGTCACCAGGACCCAGTCCTGAATGCCTAATCTGCGGCCCTCTAGAAGATGAGCACTCTGCAACCACCACAGGAGGGACACCCTTGTCCTTGGTGACAGGGTTATCCGCTGATGCATCTGAGATGCGATCCGGACCATTTGTCCAGCAGGTCCCACTGGAAAGTTCTTGCGTGGAATCTGCCGAATGGGATTGCTTCGTAGGAAGCCACCATTTTACCCAGAACCCTTGTGCATTGATGCACTGAGACTTGGCTCGGTTTTAGGAGGTTCCTGACTAGCTCGGATATCTCCCTGGCTTTCTCCTCCGGGAGAAACACCTTTTTCTGGACTGTGTCCAGGATCATCCCTAGGAAGAGAAGACACGTCGTCGGAACCAGGTGCGATTTTGGAATATTGAGAATCCAATCGTGCTGCCGCAACACTACCTGAGATAGTGCTACACCGACCTCCAACTGTTCCCTGGATCTTACCCTTATCAGGGAATTGTCCAAGGAAGGGATAACTAAAATTCACTTCCTTCGAAGGAATATCATCATTTCGGCCATTACCTTGGTAAAAGACCCGGGGTGCCGTGTACCATCCATACGGCAGCGTCTGAACTGATAGTGACAGTTCTGTACCATAAACCTGAGGTACCCTTGGTGAGAAGGGTAAATTTTGACATGAAGGTAAGCATCCTTGATGTCCCGTGACATCATGTAGTCCCCTTCTTCCAGGTTCGCAATCACTGCTCTGAGTGACTCAATCTTGAATTTGAACCTCTGTACGTAAGTGTTCAAAGATTTTAGATTTAGAATCGGTCTCACCGAGCCGTCCGGCTTCGGTACCACAACAGTGTGGAATAATACCCCGTTCCCTGTTGCAGGAGGGGTATCTTGATTATCACCTGCTGGGAATACAGCTTGTGTGGTAGAAATGGACAACGCGCTTAGACTTGATGCCAGTCGGCAAATATTCCGCTGTGCATCACGCATATATAAAAATGCATCTTTTAAATGCTCTATAGGCAAAAATATACTGTCCCTATCTAGGGTATCAATATTTTCAGTCAGGGAATCCGACCACGCCAACCCAGCACTGCACATCCAGGCTGAGGCGATTGCTGGTCGCAGTATAACACCAGTATGTGTGTAAATACCTTTTAGGATACCCTCCTGCTTTCTATCAGCAGGATCCTTAAGGGCGGCCATCTCAGGCGAAGGTAGAGCCCTTACAAGCGTGTGAGCGCTTTATCCCCCCTAGGGGGTGTTTCCCAACGCACCCTAACCTCTGGCGGGAAAGGATATAATGCCAATAACATTTTAGAAATTATCCGTTGTTATCGGGGGAAACCCACGCATCATCACACACCTCATTTAATTTCTCAGATTCAGGAAAACTACAGGTAGTTTTTCCTCACCGAACATAATACCCCTTTTTTGGTGGTACTCGTATTATCAGAAATGTGTAAAACATTTTTCATTGCCTCAATCATGTAACGTGTGGCCCTACTGGAAGTCACATTCGTCTCTTCACCGTCGACACTGGAGTCAGTATCCGTGTCGGTGTCTATATCTGCCATCTGAGGTAACGGGCGCTTTAGAGCCCCTGACGGCCTATGAGACGTCTGGACAGGCACAAGCTGAGTAGCCGGCTGTCTCATGTCAACCACTGTCTTTTATACAGAGCTGACACTGTCACGTAATTCCTTCCAACAGTTCATCCACTCAGGTGTCGACCCCCTAGGGGGTGACATCACTATTACAGGCAATCTGCTCCGTCTCCACATCATTTTTCTCCTCATACATGTCGACACAAACGTACCGACATACAGCACACACACAGGGAATGCTCTGATAGAGGACAGGACCCCACTAGCCCTTTGGGGAGACAGAGGGAGAGTTTGCCAGCACACACCAGAGCGCTATATATATACAGGGATAACCTTATATAAGTGTTTTTCCCCTTATAGCTGCTGTATAGTTAATACTGCGCCTAATTAGTGCCCCCCTCTCTTTTTTTAACCCTTTCTGTAGTGTAGTGACTGCAGGGGAGAGACAGGGAGCTTCCCTCCAACGGAGCTGTGAGGGAAAATGGCGCCAGTGTGCTGAGGAGATAGGCTCCGCCCCTTTTTTGACGGACTTTTCTCCTGCTTTTTTATGGATTCTGGCAGGGGTTAAATGCATCCATATAGCCCAGGAGCTATATGTGATGCATTTTTTTTGCCATCCAAGGTGTTTTTATTGCGTCTCAGGGCACCCCCCCCCAGCGCCCTGCACCCTCAGTGACCGAAGTGTGAAGTGTGCTGAGAGCAATGGCGCACAGCTGCAGTGCTGTGCGCTACCTTGTTGAAGACAGGACGTCTTCTGCCGCCGATTTTCCGGACCTCTTCTGCCTTCTGGCTCTGTAAGGGGGCCGGCGGCGCGGCTCTGGGACCCATCCAAGCTGGGCCTGTGATCGTCCCTCTGGAGCTAATGTCCAGTAGCCTAAGAAGCCCAATCCACTCTGCACGCAGGTGAGTTCACTTCTTCTCCCCTTAGTCCCTCGATGCAGTGAGCCTGTTGCCAGCAGGTCTCACTGAAAATAAAAAACCTAATCTAAAACTTTCACTAAGAAGCTCAGGAGAGCCCCTAGTGTGCACCCTTCTCGTTCGGGCACAGAGATCTAACTGAGGCTTGGAGGAGGGTCATAGGGGGAGGAGCCAGTGCACACCAGATAGTCCTAAAGCTTTCTTTAGATGTGCCCAGTCTCCAGCGGAGCCGCTATTCCCCATGGTCCTTACGGAGTCCCCAGCATCCACTTAGGACGTTAGAGAAATTCGGTTGTCAGCACTCCTAGGAGGCTAGAATCAATAATTCCTATAGGCGGTTTGACAAAGATTTTACGCCAAAACTATCTTTAAGGCAGTCCATATAACACTTCATCACTTAATTGGTTATACCTTTTAGAAGAAATATCCATTAGGAGTCCGGATATAAGAGCTCCACTTATTAAGTCCCGACATATTTCGAATAATCCTTTTTTGAGGATAGGATCATTTATACAAATCCATTGAGAGCAAATTAATTCTCTTTCTATACTCGTGACCCCTGATGAAGTCGATAAGACGAAACGCATTGGGTTTGTCAGTCAAAGGATCACAATCTAGTTTGTGAAGATACTCCCTGTCGAGCTCGCACCTTGCAAAAGGTGAGGGGTATCTAGGATCCATCTCACAAACGTGTTGGCTGTGTATTCTTTTGGTTGTATTTTATTCATATAATTTTATATTGTGAACTGTGTAAAAACTCATATGTTCAATTACATGTTATTAAAACAACTTTTTACTAATTGGCCGATTGGCCTCTTGTTTCGGTGACTATTTTGGTGAGGGGTGTCGGTTACAGGTCCCCAGTTTTAAATATCCTCCAGTCTACATTCTGACGAAATTATCGCCTGAAGAAGTGTGTAAATACATTCCATCTTAGCGCACTTGGGAATTTGTGTTTTTTATATCTCTCTCTCTCTCTATATTTATATATATATATATATATATATATATGTGTGTGTGTGTGTGTGTGTGTGTGTGTGTGTATATATATATATATATATATATATGAAAATCATTACCTCATCATAAAGCAGGCGGACAAGGGAGGAGGCATTGTCCTCCTTGAATTACCTCATCATTGTCACGATCCGGGTATCTGGACGCCATTACTTACCCTTCAGATGCCTCCTAAGGCTGGCTCAGCGTTCCAGGACCGGATCCCGCTGTTCCTGAGTTTCCACATGCAGAATGTCAGAGTGGTGATTTCATCAGCCGCGGCCTCCGCTGTGCCCGCGTGGTTAAATGTGCGCTTGTCAGTCTGGCGTCTCCTGTCTCCTGTGGCCGGCGTCGCCATTACTGTTTCAATTCTCACATGGATTACAAACCAAACTTCCCTCCAAGTGTCTGCATGGGCGCAGCCATCTTGGATTTTGTCATCTGATTATTTCCACCAATCTGCTGTCTGTATTGTTGATTTGCATAATTGCCTAGCCAACCCCTTCCTTGCTGCAGGTATAAGTATGCTGTGCCTGAGCAAGGAAGGCGTCAGTGCTTTGGTTGTCTAACCTAGTTCCAGTTTGTCTCTCTTCTGTGGTTGTCTTCCAGGTTCCAGCTCCTGTTTCCAGACTTCTGCTATAGAGACCCGCACCAGCATTCCATCTGCGGTGTAGCCTGACTCTCCGATCCATTCTGGACTCACCTGTTTCCAGTTACATCAATCACCTGCTTCCAGCTCAGCTTCCAGCAGTGTACAGCTTCTCTTAAAGGGCCGGTGTCCTTTCTGCAGTTTACCACTCTCCACCGGTATTATTATTTCACCGCTCTCAAACTCCAAACTTCATCAATCACCTGCTTCCAGCTCAGCTTCCAGCAGTGTACAGCTTCTCTTAAAGGGCCGGTGTCCTTTCTGCAGTTTACCACTCTCCACCGGTATTATTATTTCATCGCTCTCAAACTCCAAACTTCATTATTATTTCATCGCTCTCAAGTTCGTTTATTATTTAACTGGTTCCAGCCAGTATACACTCCGTACCAACAACAGTCTGGTTCCAGCCAGTATCCACAGCAGCCGTTTTATCTTCAGCAACCCAGCCTTTCCTGGAACACCAGCTGGTACGATCCTGGGTTCTCTCCATTGCTACAGTCAGGCCTGGTAAGGACTTTCCAACTAGAAGATTATAAGAACTGTCTCACTCTACCAGTGCCTGTGGCCCTTGCCACCCTGTAGTACCCAGGAATTGTATTTATCCTCTGTTGACTTTTATGTTTCCTTTACTGCTGCTGTGTTACGGAGTTTGTCTTAATAAACATCATTGACTTTTATCCTGGTTGTCGTGGTCACGCCTTCGGGCAGTTATTCTACATGTTACTTACATGTCTAGGGGTCTGATACAACCTCCCAGGTTCCGTTACATCTCAGCCCCTACAACTGAGGCTGCCTCCCGTCAGCTCAGGCCCTCAGTTGTGACAGTAAGCACTGACCTAATGAATCCAGCCGGAGACCAGGATCAAGCGGCCAGGCCGATGCAAGAACTGGCAGCCCGACTTGAACATCAGGAGGCTGCACAGGGCCACATCATCCGCTGTCTCCAGGATCTCTCTACACGGCTGGATGGGATTCAAACGACCCTCCGTGGACCTGGCACGTCCGGTGCGTCCACTACAGTGACACCAGCTGTAACCCCACCCACCTTACCCATTTCCAGTCCACATCTTCATCTTCCAACGCCAGCAAAATTTGATGGATCTCCAAGGTTCTGCAGGGGATTTCTCAATCAATGTGAAATCCACTTTGAGCTTCTACCTGGCAATTTCTTCAGTGACCGTACCAAAATTGCCTATATCATCTCCCTTCTCAGTGGCTCAGCCCTTGACTGGGCATCACCTTTATGGGAGAAGTCTGATCCCCTGCTATCCTCCTATACTGACTTTGTAGCTACATTCAGGCGCATCTTCGACGAGCCAGGCCGGATAACATCTGCTTCATCTGAGATTCTCCGTTTACGCCAGGGAACACGTACTGTGGGACAGTATCTTATACAGTTTAAAATCCTGGCATCCGAACTGGCATGGAACGACGAGGCCCTGTATGCTGCATTCTGGCATGGCTTATCAGAACGCATCAAGGATGAGTTAGCTACCAGAGACTTGCCCTCTAAGTTGGATGAGCTAATTTCTCTTTGCACGAAGGTTGATCTACGTTTCAGAGAGAGAGCAACCGAGCGAGGAAGATCATCTACTCCTAAATCTTCTGCTCCTCCTCCTCGTCAACCATCTCCATCCAAGGATGAGCCTATGCAAATTAGTCGTTCCCGTCTATCTCCCGCTGAGCGCCGAAGACGTCTCTCTGAGTCTCTCTGTCTCTACTGTGCAGCTCCGTCGCACACTATCAATGCCTGTCCCAAACGTCCGGGAAACTCCAGATCCTAGCTCGCCAAGGAGAGGGCCGGCTAGGAGTAATGATCTCCTCTCCATCTCCTCATGACTGTAACCTCCCAGTGTCGCTCCAAATTGCTCAACGTTACAGGAACGTCATTGCCCTCCTTGATTCCGGAGCAGCTGGGAATTTCATAACCGAAGCTTATGTTAAACGGTGGTCCCTACCCACCGAGAGACTGTCCTCGTCCATCTCTTTGACTGCCGTGGATGGCAGCAAGATTTTTGACGCAGTCATTTCCTTAAGGACTCTTCCAGTTCGTCTGAGAGTGGGAGTTCTTCATTCTGAGTATGTTTCTTTTTTAGTGATTCCAAGAGCCACACATCCAGTGGTTTTAGGCCTTCCATGGCTCCGTCTCCACAACCCATCAATTGACTGGACGACTACGCAAATACTGGCATGGGGTCCCTCCTGTGCTGAGACTTGTTTAGCCAAAGTTCTTCCTGTTTGTTCTTCCTTCCCCAGGTCATCTGATGTTCCGCCTCCTCCATATCAAGACTTCACGGACGTGTTCAGTAAAGCCTCTGCTGATATCCTTCCTCCTCATAGAGAATGGGACTGCCCAATCGACCTCATTCCAGGGAAGGTTCCACCGCGAGGCCGAACTTATCCGTTGTCTCTGCCTGAGACACACTCCATGGAAGAGTACATCAAAGAGAACCTGGCGAAGGGTTTCATCCGACCATCTTCTTCTCCAGCCGGCGCAGGCTTCTTCTTCGTTAAGAAGAAAGACGGTGGTCTGCGTCCGTGCATCGACTACAGAGGTCTGAACGACATTACCGTCAAGAACCGATACCCTTTACCCCTGATTACCGAGCTCTTTGATAGAGTTAGTGGTGCAACTATTTTCACAAAGCTGGACTTGAGGGGTGCCTACAATCTCATCCGAATCCGTGAGGGTGACGAGTGGAAGACCGCCTTTAACACCCGTGACGGACATTATGAGTACCTCGTCATGTCCTTCGGATTGAGCAACGCTCCAGCAGTCTTCCAGCACTTCGTGAATGAGATTTTCAGGGACATCTTGTACCGCCATGTCGTGGTTTATCTAGACGACATCCTCATCTTTGCTAATAATCTCGAAGATCATCGTTTCTGGGTAAAAGAGGTTCTTTCCCGTCTCCGTGTCAATCACCTCTATTGTAAATTGGAGAAGTGTGTGTTTGAAGTTAAAACCATTCCGTTTCTAGGTTACATTGTGTCCGGTTCCGGACTAGAGATGGATCCTGAGAAACTCCAAGCAATCCAGAATTGGCCTATACCCTTAAGCCTCAAAGGGGTCCAGAGGTTCTTAGGGTTCGCCAATTATTATAGAAAATTTATACGAGACTTTTCCACCATTGTGGCACCTATCACTGCATTAACCAAGAAAGGTGCTAATCCGTCCAAGTGGTCCGAGGAAGCTACACAGGCCTTTCACCTTCTGAAGCAACGGTTCATCTCTGCACCAGTTCTGAAACAGCCCGACACCGACTCTCCTTTTGTCTTAGAGGTAGATGCCTCCTCCGTTGGAGTAGGAGCAGTGTTATCCCAGAGGGCCAAAGATGGACATCTATATCCTTGCAGTTTCTTCTCCCGGAAGTTCTCCCCAGCTGAGCGCAACTATGCCATTGGCGATCAGGAGTTGCTAGCCATCAAGCTCGCTCTGGAGGAGTGGAGATACCTGTTGGAGGGAGCTTCCCACTCAATCACCATTCTTACCGACCACAAAAATCTTTTATATCTCAAAGGCGCACAATGTCTGAATCCTCGTCAGGCCAGATGGGCACTTTTCTTCTCTAGGTTTGACTTTAAACTCCAGTTCTGTCCGGGTTCTCAGAATCGTAAGGCCGATACCCTTTCCCGCTCATGGGAGCAAGAAAATGAGTCCGAGTCTGCAGACAAGCATCCTATTATTAATCCGTTGGCATTTTCCACGGTAGGGATGGACTCTACGCCTCCACCAGGGAAAAGTTTTGTTAAGCCAGTTCTAAGGAAGAAGCTCATGCATTGGGCCCATGCTTCCCGTTTTGCTGGACATACAGGCATTCAGAAAACCCTTGAATTTATTTCTAGGTCCTACTGGTGGCCAACTCTGAAGAAGGACGTTATGGAATTTATTGCCTCCTGCCCAAAGTGTGCCCAACACAAAGTCTCCCGCCAGTCGCCTGCGGGGCAACTGGTTCCATTATCTGTTCCCCGTCGACCTTGGACCCATTTGTCGATGGACTTTGTTTCCGATCTACCTATCTGCAACAAGTTTAATACCATCTGGGTGGTAGTTGACCGGTTCACCAAGATGGCACATTTCATCCCTCTCACCGGTCTTCCGTCAGCTTCCAAGTTGGCTCAAGTGTTTATACAAGAGATCTTCCGACTTCACGGTCTTCCTGAAGAGATCATCTCGGATCGTGGAGTACAATTTGTAGCCAAATTTTGGCGAAGTTTGTGTCAAGCCCTCCAAGTCAAGTTAAAGTTTTCCACGGCTTACCATCCTTAGACCAATGGTCAAACCGAGAGGGTGAATCAGGACTTGGAGGCCTTCCTCCGTATATATATGTGTCTTCCTCTCAAGATGACTGGGTTCAACTCCTTCCTTGGGCCGAGTTCAGCCACAACAATCAATACCATTCCTCATCTTCTTCTACACCATTCTTCATTAATTATGGATTCCACCCTAAAGTCCCAGAATTCCAACCGCTTCCCGCAACTTCTGTTCCAGCAGTGGATGTCACCTTGCGTCTGTTTTCAAATAACTGGAGGAACGTCCGTGCAGCCCTGCTTAAAGCCTCATTCAGGTATAAGAAGTTTGCCGATAGGAAGCGTAGAGCGGTTCCTGCTCTCAAGGTGGGTGATCGTGTGTGGCTGTCCACGAAGAATTTGAGGTTGAGAGTTCCCAGCATGAAATTTGCACCTCGCTACATCGGACCCTTCAAGATTGAACAAGTCATCAATCCTGTTGCCTACAGGTTACAGTTACCATCCTTCTTGAAAATACCCAGGACATTTCATGTTTCTTTGTTGAAACCGCTGATCCTGAATCGGTTTCATTCCGCACTTCCTCCAGCTCCCAAAGTTCAGACTCAACGGGGAGTCGAGTACGAGGTGGCCAAGATTTTGGACTCACGTTTCCGTTATGGTCAGTTACAATACCTCATTGACTGGAAGGGCTATGGTCCTGAAGAACGCTCTTGGACCAATGCCTCAGACGTCCATGCTCCTGCCTTGGTCCGAAATTTCCACGCAAAGTTTCCTTTAAAGCCTAAGAAGTGTCCTGGGGCCACTCCTAAAGGGGGGGGTGCTGTCACGATCCGGGTATCTGGACACCATTACTTACCCTTCAGATGCCTCCTAAGGCTGGCTCAGCGTTCCAGGACCGGATCCCGCTGTTCCTGAGTTTCCACATGCAGAATGTCAGAGTGGTGATTTCATCAGCCGCGGCCTCCGCTGTGCCCGCGTGGTTAAATGTGCGCTTGTCAGTCTGGCGTCTCCTGTCTCCTGTGGCCGGCGTCGCCATTACTGTTTCAATTCTCACATGGATTACAAACCAAACTTCCCTCCAAGTGTCTGCATGGGCGCAGCCATCTTGGATTTTGTCATCTGATTATTTCCACCAATCTGCTGTCTGTATTGTTGATTTGCATAATTGCCTAGCCAACCCCTTCCTTGCTGCAGGTATAAGTATGCTGTGCCTGAGCAAGGAAGGCGTCAGTGCTTTGGTTGTCTAACCTAGTTCCAGTTTGTCTCTCTCCTGTGGTTGTCTTCCAGGTTCCAGCTCCTGTTTCCAGACTTCTGCTATAGAGACCCGCACCAGCATTCCATCTGCGGTGTAGCCTGACTCTCCGATCCATTCTGGACTCACCTGTTTCCAGTTACATCAATCACCTGCTTCCAGCTCAGCTTCCAGCAGTGTACAGCTTCTCTTAAAGGGCCGGTGTCCTTTCTGCAGTTTACCACTCTCCACCGGTATTATTATTTCACCGCTCTCAAACTCCAAACTTCATCAATCACCTGCTTCCAGCTCAGCTTCCAGCAGTGTACAGCTTCTCTTAAAGGGCCGGTGTCCTTTCTGCAGTTTACCACTCTCCACCGGTATTATTATTTCACCGCTCTCAAACTCCAAACTTCATTATTATTTCATCGCTCTCAAGTTCGTTTATTATTTAACTGGTTCCAGCCAGTATACACTCCGTACCAACAACAGTCTGGTTCCAGCCAGTATCCACAGCAGCCGTTTTATCTTCAGCAACCCAGCCTTTCCTGGAACACCAGCTGGTACGATCCTGGGTTCTCTCCATTGCTACAGTCAGGCCTGGTAAGGACTTTCCAACTAGAAGATTATAAGAACTGTCTCACTCTACCAGTGCCTGTGGCCCTTGCCACCCTGTAGTACCCAGGAATTGTATTTATCCTCTGTTGACTTTTATGTTTCCTTTACTGCTGCTGTGTTACGGAGTTTGTCTTAATAAACATCATTGACTTTTATCCTGGTTGTCGTGGTCACGCCTTCGGGCAGTTATTCTACATGTTACTTACATGTCTAGGGGTCTGATACAACCTCCCAGGTTCCGTTACATCTCAGCCCCTACAACTGAGGCTGCCTCCCGTCAGCTCAGGCCCTCAGTTGTGACAATCATAAAGCAGGCGGACAAGGGAGGAGGCATTGTCCTCCTTGATAGGGAAGCATATAAAACAGAAGCTTATCGTCTCCTAAATAATGAATCGTCTTACAAGAAAATCCCACAAGACCCCACAAATTCCTTCATAGAAGAATTAAGAATAATACTTCTACACTATTTTCATAAAAACATCCTTGATAAGAACGAATTTCAATATTTGATGATGACAACACCGGTAATTCCAACCTTTTACTATCTTCCCAAGATGCATAAGACATTAAACAGACTGCCGGGAAGACCAATTATATCAGGGATAGATTCCCTAACAAGCCATGTGTCAGAATACATCGACATCTTCCTGCAAAAATATGTGATTACATTGCCATCTTTTTTGAAAGACACCACCAGTATAATTAATATTCTAATATAGAATGGAAGGATTCCTATATGTGGATTACCATAGATGTACAAAGCTTATATACCAGCATCATACATGAGAAGGGAATCGAAGCTTGTAGGAGATTCCTTGACAGGGACCATGAAATGTCAACTATTCATAAAAATGCTATATGTGACTTCATGAAGTTTACACTAAGCCACAATTATTTCATTTTTCAATTAACCTTTTTCCTACAAATTTGCGGGACCACTATGGGTATGACATTTGCGCACAGTTTCGCAAACCTGCTAATGGGCTCTTGGGAAGAGGACTATATTTATAACAACAATCCTTATTTGGAACACCTGATCATCTATAAACGATACATAGACAACATCCTGATTATCTGGGAAGGATATGACGAGCCTTTCAGATAATTTTTCAACTCACTTGCAACTAACCACTACAACTTGAAGTTCACACATGAAATGAATAAAGAAAAGATAAACTTTTGGGATTTAACCCTTTCAAGCACAGAATCTCACATTACAACTAGCAACTATATTAAGGATGTAGATACAAATAGCTACCTTCATTTTAAAAGCTGTTGTCATGTTTAAATACAGAAAGGAGGATCACAAATTATATGTGATCTAAGCTGTGGTGATTACCTGCAGGAATAATCACCAATAATGTTTTCAAGTGACTGTATATATATAATTTTGTATTCTTTCAGCCTAGATGTGACAACATGGCTGACAGGCAATATCCTGCATTTGACCTCCATAGGTCCAGGCTGGGGGAGATCTGCAGACCATAAAGTTTGAGATGACATGTGCAATGACCAGACCAGAGGTTATAAATACTGATAAGAGGGAGATGGCCGGATCAATTACCTGATGGAAAGTAAAAGAAGTCCACATGTTTAGATAACTGAGCCAAAACTTCTTGGCTAGTGTTATGATTCCAGCACTCTGGTCAGAGGAGATCTTATGGCAAGGACCGGAGCACTGGAACGGAATGCTGGGGAAGGGAGCAGGACAGGAAAATAGCCCCTGGCGCCCTAACTTGTTGTCTCTCCCGTGTTGTCAGAAATCCCCTGCGAGACTATGGTTTCTTGAGCCCTTGGCAGCCGCGTTTGAAGGGCGGATTATGTCTGCCCAACTTCGATGCCCCCCGGTCTTAATGAGAGACAAAGGGAAACCCGAGACAGGGTGATAACAAGAGGCCCTCTAACTAAACAACCAGGCCAGGGGCTAAGTAAACTCAAAACTATAATATGTGCGGAGAAACCGCCAGGGAAAAGGACAACCAAAATATCCACTTGTCCAATTCTCCTACCCGGCACCGCCGAGTACCAGAGAGGACTTGTGGAAGCGGAATCCTCCGCAAATGCTCCAAACACAAAATATAAAAGGTAAAGCGGCTGAGTCGCAACACACGGCAGAGCCGCAACTCACGAACTCCACTGGATATAAAACGGTGATCAGTCAGTACTCCATGGAACCAAACGACCTCTTGGGATGAGATGACAACTCCCGAATACCGGACTTCTGAGGACTGGAATGACCGGATACAGCAGGACTGGAAACAGACTCTCAGCAAACAAAGGCAGCATGCAGGAAGCTATTACCGGCGTCTGTGAGAAGCCCTGGGAGTGTATTTAACAAGGAGTCCTCCAATCAGCTGCTAAAGGCTGATTAGAATAAATGCCGTGCAGCTGCCTTGCTGCACGGCCAGAGAGCAGGTGAATATCTTAATTTCCTAAAGCCTAGCAACGGGGAACGCGGTCCGCCAGTGGCATCCCCGTTGCTAGGGTCCGTGCGGCTCAGCGCGCCCGGCGTCTAGCGTTGCTAGGGAGCCGGCGGCTGTACGCGCATGGCGTCTCTAGTTGCTAGGCGCCGGGCCGCGCAGACAAGCGGACCCCGGCGCCTAACAGTACCCCCCCTTGAGGAGGGGTCAAGGAACCCCTAAAGCCAGGTTTCTGAGGAAATTCCCGAAAAAATGCCATCTTGAGCCTCGGGGCATGAAGATCCTTACTCAGGACCCAAGACCTTTCCTCCGGACCATAGCCTTTCCAGTGAACTAGAAAATACAGCCGACCCCGGGACAATTTGGAATCGAGAACCTTCTCTACCAAGAACTCCTGTTGTCCCTGTACATCCACTGGAGATCTACCCTGAGAGATCTTCCGAGGAAATCTACTGGAAGAAACGTATTGTTTCAACAGGGAACAATGAAACGTATTTCCAATCCTGAGAGATCTTGGTAAACGTAACCGAAAGGCAACTGGGTTGACTCTTTTAATAATAAGAAATGGCCCAATAAAATTGGGTCCCAGTCTAGCCGAGGATTGTCGAAGCCTGATGTTGCGAGTCGACAACCACACCCTATCTCCCACCTTAAAAGTGCAAGGACGTCGGAGCCTGTCAGAAAATTTCTTCTCTTGAAAGGCCGCTTTTCTTAGAGCAAGGTGCACCTTTTTCCAAATGGCTCTGAGATGGGAGGTTAAGGTTAGCGAGGAGACTGAGGAATGATGAAAAAAAGAATTAGCTCTGGGGTGAAAACCAAAAACTGAAAAGAATGGAGACTCTTTAGTGGAGGAATGAGAAGAATTATTGTAAGCAAATTCAGCCAGCGGAAGAAACTCGGACCAATCATTCTGGAGTTTGGCTGAATACAAGTGCAAATATTGTTTCAATGATTGGTTAACTCGTTCGGTTTGCCCGTTGGATTGTGGGTGGTAACCGGATGTTAACGACAATTTCATCTTCAATGAGGCACAAAAACATTTCCAGAATTGTGTGATGAATTGTGGACCCCGATCAGAAACAATATCAGTAGGCAACCCATGAAGCCTGAATACATGGCGGAGAAACAAAACTGCCAACCCTTGGGCAGAAGGCAATCGGGGAAGAGCAATTTTACTAAAACGGTCCACTACCACCCATATGACTCGGAATCCGGCTGAAAGGGGAAGGTCAACCACAAAATCCATGGAAATATGAGACTACGGCCTGAGAGGAACATTTAAGGGCATAAGTTGCCCGATGGGCAAGGAACGGGGAACCTTATGCTGTGCACAAACCTGACATGAATAAACAAATTCCTTGACGTCTTTAGAAAGACCAGGCCACCATACTGAGCGAGAGACTAACTCCAATGTCTTAGAGACTCCTGGATGCCCTGAAACTTTATCATCATGGAATTCCGTCAAAACAGTAGCTCTCAAAAACTCAGGGACGTAAAGACGACCAGCAGGAGTAATTCTAGGAGCTTGGTGTTGAAGCTGTTTTAACTGGGTAAATAAATCTTGTGTGAGGCCCGCCCAGATGACCGAAGATGGAAGTATGGGGGTAACAGGATTGTTATTGTGAACCGGAAGATAGCTACGTGACAGGGCATCAGCCTTAGTATTCTTGGAACCAGGCCTGAAAGTGATTATAAATTTGAAACGCGTAAAAAATAATGCCCAACGTGCCTGCCGGGCATTAAGCCGCTTAGCCGATTCAATGTATTGCAGGTTCTTATGGTCAGTCAATACCGAAATAGTATGTTTTGCTCCCTCCAGCCAATGCCTCCACTCCTCGAAAGCCCACTTTACCGCCAGTAACTCCCGATTACCAACGTCATAGTTGGATTCAGCGGAGGAGAATTTCCTGGACATAAAGGCACAAGGATGTAACTCCAGAGACTCCGGATCCTTTTGAGAAAGGATAGCCCCCACTCCAACCTCCGAGGCATCAACCTCCACCACAAAGGGCAATTCCGGATTAGGATGTCTGAGGACTGGAGCCGAGACAAAGGCTTGTTTCAAGGCCCGGAAGGACAACTCAGCTTCACGCGACCAGTTGGTAGGATCCGCTCCTTTCTTTGTCAGAGCTACAATGGGAGCAACCAGGTCAGAAAAAGAATGAATGAACCTCCTATAATAATTCGCAAACCCTAAAAGCGCTGAATTGCTTTTAAATTGGTGGGTTGCGCCCAACTAAGGATTGCCTGGAGTTTCTTTGGTTCCATGGAAAATACCTGAGGGGAAATTATGTACCCTAAAAAAGATACTTCCGTGACATGAAACTCACACTTCTCCAGCTTGGCATGTAAATGATTCTCGCGTAACTTTTGAAGAACCAGACGCACCTGGGTAACATGTTGTTCCATTGTTTCAGAAAAAATCAGGATGTCGTCTAAGTAAACGACCACGAATTTCCCTAGGAAGTCACGGAGCACATCGTTAATGAGGTCTTGAAAAACTGCCGGAGCATTGGACAGGCCGAACGGCATCACCAGGTATTCGTAGTGACCCGACTGAGTACTGAAGGACGTTTTCCACTCATCTCCAGATTTAATTCGGATGAGGTTGTACGCTCCTCTAAGGTCAATTTTAGAAAAAATCACAGCAGAACGTAACTGATCAAAGAGTACAGAAATCAACGGCAAAGGATAGGTGTTTTTAACTGAGATCTTATTCAGGGCTCTAAAATCAATGCAAGGTCTAAGCGAGCCATCCTTTTTCTCCACAAAGAAGAAGCCTGCACTTAAAGGAGATTTTGATGGTCTAATAAATCCTTTCTCAAGGCTCTCCTTTACATAATCATTCATAGCCGCAGTTTCTGGCCCGGATAATGCATATAATCTTCCCTTTGGCAATGCGGCACCAGGAATTAACTCAATAGCACAATCATAAGGCCGATGGGGAGGCAGAATGTCCGCATTGCCTTTGGAGAAAACATCAGCAAACTCCTGGTATTCCCCCAGAATGAGTTCTGGAATGATAGCTGCTACTCTGACTGGAAACGTGATACATTCCTTATCACAAAAAGTACCCCATTGTGAAATCTCCCCCGACCGCCAATCAATGGTGGGATTATGAAAGGCCAGCCAAGGGTGACCCAGAACAACTGGAACTGCTGGGCAATGTGTAAGAAAGAACTCGATTTTCTCGGAATGTAGAGCTCCCACTGTAAGTAATACAGGGGGTGTATGGAGAGAAATAATCCCATTAGACAGCGGACTCCCATCTAAGCCATGCATGGTGACACACCTACCCAAAGGTAACTGAGGAATGCCTAAGGCCTTAGCCCAAGTTAAATCCATAAAGTTTCCTGCAGCTCCACTGTCAACAAAAGCCGACACCGAAGAACTGAGGCTGCCAAAGGAAACTTTAACTGGGACTAAAAGGGAGTTATTCGAGGAGATAAGCTGCAGACCTAGGTGAACCCCCTCACAATTCACCTGGTCAAAGCGTTTCCCGACTTGTTCGGACAATTACGAGCAAAATGTCCCTTACCCCCACAGTACAGCCAAAGACCAGAATTTTGCCTTCTGGCTCTTTCTTCAGGAGACAGCCGGGAGAGACCCATCTGCATGGGCTCCTCTTAGTCTTCAGGAATGGAATATACACACGGACTTGACCTTACAGGTGCTCCTTTTTCAGCCCTCCGCTCTCTGAGACGACGATCAATCTTAATAGAAAGCTCCATGAGTTTATCGAGAGTCTCAGGAGCGGGGTACTGAAAGAGACTGTCTTTTATAGACTCTGATAAGCCGAGGCGAAACTGACTGCGCAGGGCTGGGTCATTCCAGCCACAGTCATTCGACCAACGGCGAAACTCCGTACAATAAACCTCCGCAGGATTTCTACCCTGTCTGAGAGCGCGCAACTGACTTTCAGCGGACGCCTCTCTATCAGGGTCATCATACAAGAGCCCTAAAGACTCAAAAAAAGCGTCAACTGACAACAATGCCGGATCCTCTGCTCTTAAACCAAATGCCCAGGTCTGAGGATCCCCCAGGAGCAAAGAAATAATAATCCCGACCCGCTGAGATTCAGTACCCGAGGAAGTCGGTCTTAAACGAAAATAAAGCTTACAGGATTCTTTAAAATTAAAAAACTCTTTTCTATCACCAGAAAAACGGTTAGGAAAATGCATCTTTGGTTCAGGGACTACCCTTGGGGAAGCTCGCAAAAGATCTTCCTGCGACTTCACCCGAAGAGTAAGATCCTGAACCATCTGAGTAAGTTCTTGAATCTGGCTGACTAAGAGCTGACCAGGATTTGGCCCTAAACCTGTTGGATTCATGAGGCCGATAAACTCTCACAAAACTGAATGAGAAAAAATTAAACCCCGTTTAATTTTAAGTTTTGGTATGGCCGGTAATAATGTTATGATTCCAGCACTCTGGTCAGAGGAGATCTTATGGCAAGGACCGGAGCACTGGAACGGAATGCTGGGGAAGGGAGCAGGACAGGAAAATAGCCCCTGGCGCCCTAACTTGTTGTCTCACCCGTGTTGTCAGAAATCCCCTGCGAGACTATGGTTTCTTGAGCCCTTTGCAGCCGCTTTTGAAGGGCGGATTATGTCTGCCCAACTTCGATGCCCCCCGGTCTTAATGAGAGACAAAGGGAAACCCGAGACAGGGTGATAACAAGAGGCCCTCTAACTAAACAACCAGGCCAGGGGCTGAGCAAACTCAAAACTATAATATGTGCGGAGAAACCGCCAGGGAAAAGGACAACCAAAATATCCACTTGTCCAATTCTCCTACCCGGCACCGCCGAGTACCAGAGAGGACTTGTGGAAGCGGAACCCTCCGCAAATGCTCCAAACACAAAATATAAAAGGTAAAGCGGCTGAGTCGCAACACACGGCAGAGCCGCAACTCACGAACACCACTGGATATAAAACGGTGATCAGTCAGGACTCCAGGGAACCAAACGACCTCTTGGGATGAGATGACAACTCCCGAATACCGGACTTCTGAGGACTGGAATGACCGGATACAGCAGGACTGGAAACAGACTCTCAGCAAACAAAGGCAGCATGCAGGAAGCTATTACCGGCGTCTGTGAGAAGTCCTGGGAGCGTATTTAACAAGGAGTCCTCCAATCAGCTGCTAAAGGCTGATTAGAATAAATGCCGTGCAGCTGCCTTGCTGCACGGCCAGAGAGCAGGTGAATATCTTAATTTCCTAAAGCCTAGCAACGGGGAACGCGGTCCGCCAGTGGCGTCCCCGTTGCTAGGGTCCGTGCGGCTCAGCGCGCCCGGCGTCTAGCGTTGCAAGTGAGCCGGCGGCTGTACGCGCACGGCGTCTCTAGTTGCTAGG
Source organism: Pseudophryne corroboree (assembly GCF_028390025.1). Classification (NCBI taxonomy): domain Eukaryota; kingdom Metazoa; phylum Chordata; class Amphibia; order Anura; family Myobatrachidae; genus Pseudophryne; species Pseudophryne corroboree. The sequence goes on from NC_086444.1 coordinate 8,600,852, forward strand.
CGCCGGGCCGCGCAGACAAGCGGACCCCGGCGCCTAACAGCTAGTCATAAAGCTGTCCAGGGGTGACAAGGTGCAGATCCTCCCAGACCGCACTCTCTTTGAAGGAGATTTCAATGCCTTTGGGCTACACCCTCTCCCCTTCTCCTGTGCTTCTTTCTATCACCAACAAAATGTAAACCGGGTGTAGGGGTAGTGTCCAGCACAGAAGTGGTTAAAAATCCCAAGGGAGGGGGCCTGATGAAGCTAGAGACAATATCTGTCTCCCTCATGAAAATAGAAGTGATCTCTTGGGGATACAGCTGGTACATGCTGGAGATGACCTGAGTTATTCTGTGAAGTCCCCCATGACAGAAATATCTAAAATTCATTTGAGTAAGTGAAGTAGGGTTTCTGTAAAGTTTTTATTTCCTTTCTTTTATTGAGATTGCTGTTTTCTGTGTGTGTTTTTAAATTATTCTTAATAATCTTTGTAACCTTTTTGTAACTAAAGCTCTGAAGTATTCTTGAAATTAAAATCCTAATTTTAGTTTTGATTCTGTTGTTCTTATGAACTTAAGGCCTGTGTGGCTCACACCTATCTATTTTTCTAAGTATTGCAGTGTGTGCCTGACAGGTAAAGCTAAAGACAGCTGCAACGTCCGTATTATGTTGAAAAGTCTTTGCTGGTGGCAGCTGAAAGTAAAGTAATCCCGTGTGTCAAAAGTGAACCCGTACGGCGCATGTGGCAGTTCCCCAAATTGGTGTATTTGTGGAATTGGCCGGCAGTGTCGTCACAAAGTGGTGGCAAGCGGTGGGATGATAATTGTTTGTTTTTATCTAAGAACTTAAGTGAATGTGGTAATAATTCCATGAGCGGAACATCCACTACACCAGAATCAGAACTCAGAGCTTTATTATAATTTTAAAATCCTCACAGTGAGTAGCAATCTCTGTTCCCCTCCCCATTCTCTTATTTTTCTTTTCTATTATTTTATTTTGGCGAAAATTAGATCAAAGATGACTAAGTCTAAGCATCTGATGAAGGATGATGGCAAATTTGTGCGTGGGAATGATGCATCGGCCTGTGCTGCTGAGACAGTAGTAGATGTATTGCGCACTGGACTGTTACATACTGCGGGTAGTAATGGTGCCATGCTGATTTCTGATGTGGACTCTGTTATCGACGCGAGGTCTGTGCATATGGCCTTGGATGAATATTCACCGACTGATATCAAGTATGGGAAAGATACAGAGCATCATGATGGCTGCAAACCTGTGCGTGGGAATGATGCATCGGCCTGGGCTGCTGAGACAGTAGGAGATGTATTGCGTACTGGACTATTACGTACTGCGGGTAGTAATAGTGCGACGCTGGATTCTGATGTGGACACTGTTATCGATGTGAGGCCTGCTGTGGCTGCCTCAAATGTGGATCTTATCCCCCTGTTCCTGGAAACTGTCGGAGCTGCGTGCTGGACAGGGAAAAAGTGTTCCAGTGCACGAGAGGAGAGAGAGATAGGGCCTGCCAGTGCTGCACACCTGGTGCAGAGGGAGAGTTCTATGGCAGAAACGAGTTCTGCAAACCGAGTACCTGAGAGAGAATGTGAGCTACAAATTGCATCGGGACAAGAAAGTGATTGCTCGTGATACCATGAGACCAGGGAGGTCACCGTTAAACCTTGCCTGGATCAAGTCCCTAGTATGACTGACTATGTGAACTTGGACAGTACTGCAAATACCCAGTGGAGGTCAGGCACCTCTTACATCTACACTGAAGGTCCTGACCTGGATAAGTATTTACAGAGTGCAATTTTATCTATGAAGACATATCCAGACTGGGCAACCCTTATGCAGCTGGTACAACAGTTGCTTGCCGAATGCCAAGCAGCTCTGGAACATGAGGCTGCCAGGGAGGAAAGGCAGGCTGACCGCCTATACCAGCTGGAGCCGGCAAGGCTTAAAAGTCAGTCCGCAGGCAAAGACTCACAAATAAATAACAAGTGGCGCTTGACAATCAGAAAAGTAAAAAACATTTATTTATGTAAAATGTATCTGGATTACAACAACCTCCCGGGAGTTAGAAACAATATTAAAAACGTCACAATGATGTAAATATGCACTGCATTATAGCTTCATGATCAATTTATATAACATGAATTATAAGTCATCTTAATCGCATGTGACTATTTCTTAATAACACCTGGAAGGTTTTAGACCATGCTGGATTCACTAAATGCACCCAAATATAAATATATAGAGCTGTAAAATGCTTATCTAAACAAGAGTCACTCACGGCTGTATGTTTTGTGGGGATTGTATGTGTCACAAATCCATGGCAATTGGCAACTGTTGCAAAGGAAATAATTTAAAATATACAACCTCCGCTGGGCAGGAGCCTATTCAGTCCTTGCTCCCTGGTGTCGTCCCGCCGTCCCAACAAAGACACACACCAGAGCCTCAGCGGATGCACCTGATGCCGCGCCGTGCAGAGAGTCCCGACAAGCCGTCCCCGCTGATCCACACCACCTCCGGTACCTCCGCACTTTCAAAACGGAGGCTGTATGCTGGTGTTCCGGAGTGTTTAGGTTGTTTTAGCTGGGTGTATTCGGCCAGCAAGCGGCCTGTCTTTAGTGAAGCAGACACCCGGTGTGAATTCTATGCGCCGGTCTGCGCCGGGCTGAGGGGAACGGCACCTGTAGCTTCTACCTCCCCGTTTTTGAGATGGACGGCTGGGGCTGTGGGAGTGTAGGCTGTATTGCAGGTATTCCTGATTACAATGGTAAAAAACCGGGCTCCTGTGCACGGTTTGGAAGTATAACGGCAACTGGCAGTGTTAATCCTTGAGGAACAAAAGCCTGTATCCTTAACGCGTTTCAACGCCAGCAGGGCGTCTCCTGTTAGCAAGCCCTGGTCAGATGATTCCACTGTGCTGCTCTGGGACAGAGGCAGCCAAACAAATGCCAGCTGCATTTTGGAAAATCAGCTGGCTTTGAACAGTACAACAGATACCAGACAGAAGTCTGACCCCTCTGCCAGTACCAGGGAGAAGGCTGAAAGTGCCCCGACTGCAGGACAAACATCCGAGACAGCGCTAGAAGAGCAATGGGGTGATGACCCAGCTGACCTGTTTTCCAGGATGAGTACGGATGAGCTATTTAAAGAATGTCTGCTGCAGGGAATCCCCTGCCGCAACACTTACCGCAGGGAGATGATCACGCAGCTCACCTATGCACAGAAAGATGAGAGCAACGCCTTCAGCCAGTATAGAATCTCATTTCTGTGGTTAGGCCCCGAGGTGAGTCCTGGGTACCTGCTGCGTGTGATGGAGGACTGTTTTGAAGATTTATGGAGAGAAGCTCACAGTTTGAGGAAGCTAGATACCCCATTCTGGCACGATCAGTGTCGCAGAGTGGATGATGAAAGACAACATCTACGAAAGCTTCTTTTATCAGCGGAAGAAGCAGTAGTCCAGCCTGCAGGGGTGCCCCAAGAGAAACAGGTACCCCCAACATCTACAGTCAGTGTGGACTATGTTACGGAGTTCTCACCTGCCAAGGTGCAGAGTACCCTACTGGGAGGGGCTGTTGGTGCAAAAAGCCTATTATCATCGACAGCGCAGAATTTGCAGCTGGAAGAGGCTGATTTTCAGGAGAACCTGATTGTGGAGGAGATTATGTCGACAAGAGAGGTGGGAGTGTCAGATATTATTCCCAAGAATGTGTTCGTGAGAACTGACTTTGGACAATTGATAGCACAATCTGTGCCTGACATTTCTAAGTCTGTTGAAATATGTGAATCATCTCAGGTAGTATGTGATGATGCTAAACCTTGCAATGGTATTGCTCTGTGTACAGTACCTGTAATCCTATGTGATACTGCTGGATCTTGCACAGAAGTGACTCTGGGTAAAAACGTAGTGCCCCGTGAACATTTTGCATTTTCTACTATGATAGAGACTTGTGATAATGCCAGTGAAATGAACTGTATTGCTGCAAGAACTAACCCTTCTGTTCCTCAGGGGACACCTGCTGATCCGCACAACATCAACGCCAATGTATCACTGACCTGGTTTGGGAGTGTTGTGGACTCGGGGTTTCTTCCGGTGACCGGGAAGAGGAACCGCAACTGGGCCGCAGCAGAGATGGCCGAATGTAAGTTTTCCTCATGCAGGATTAGGTCGGCAGACAGGAGACACGTGTGGACGCTGGAGGTCTCCTGAAAGACAGAACTTGAAAAGGCGCTGATGAATCTGTGAAGAGTACCGGATGCTGGAGGCACAAACTGCGCTAAAGTGCACTGGGTGCTTGGAGGCACTGAGGTGCTTGTAGGCGCTGAGGTGCTCGGAGGCGCTGAAGTCCGTCTGGGAAGGCTGGAAACCACAGGAATACGGGAGCTCTGGAGATAACAACTTCTGTAGCAGAATAGATGATACTCAGGCGCCGGAGCTCTGCCCGGCGCCTGAATTTGAACTTCCCGCCAGCGTCTGATTGGGGAGCGCTTGATGATGTCACCCGCACCCGCGACGTCCACACTATGAGCGCTGGACGGAGCGTCGGGAGCCGGAAACCGCCAGCGAGGACAGCCGCCCAGAGATCCAGTGCCCCCGGAGAGGTAAGTATGGCGGCCGCGGCGGCAGCATGACACAATGTATGTGATGCTGAGAATGTTACCAACCAGTGTGTACTAGAAAATAACTCTTTGTCATTACACAGGGCTGAATCTATTCTGTCAGAAAGTGCATGCCCTGATACAGAGTTGTGTGGGGTGCAGTTAGCAGATTATGTTGCACCTGTATCAGTAGTTGGGTTGAAGGCTGTATGCAACAATGTGTCCCGTGCCACCCTGATTAACGTGATAGGATGTAACCCTGTCTGTCCACAGGCATCTTACCACGAGGTGGGGATAAGGGACCCTATTCCCATATGTGTGTTACCCAACCTTCCTAAGAGTGAGGTACTTGAAACTGGTTTGGGGCAAATGCACTCCACCTACATGAATGATGGTGATGTTATTACTGATACTGCACCATTGCCAGCTTTTCTTGCTATCACCAGTCTCCCCCAGGTACCGGGTGATCCGGATAACATGCCAATGTCTATGTGTAGGGACAAGGAAATGACTCCCTGTATTGTTGAGACAGCTCAGGTTGGTTTGCAGGTACAGTGGGACCACGATGAAATGAAAATGTTTATGTGTCAAGGGAGGGCAGTGAATCCAGGTGTTAAGGAAAATGCTCAAATTGATTTGCAGGTACTGAGGGGCCCCGAAAACAGGCAAATGTCTATGTATAAAGGAGCGGCAAAGATTCCTTGTATTGATGATAATACTGTGTTGAATACTGTATGTAATACCACGCCTGGAGTAGCAGTAATGACACGCAGTACAGCAGCACAGAAAAGCTGTGATTTAACCCCTGCAAGTGGGGAGGGTGACTCAAAAGCCCCTCCCTCCCTGCAAAAGTTGCAAGCTCAGATACTGGCCTAGGGAAGGGTGTCAATGAGGATGATGTATTGTATCCTACCAGTACTTCTGATGATGCATGTTTCAATGTAGGAAATAATGTGTCAGGGGTGCTGCCAGCATGTTAGGTACCAGGGTTGTGTCAGAGAAGGGAGCTGTGTCAACAGCTGAGGAGAAGGGAGAAACACCCATTACCATCCCTCCCCCTCAGACCCCCCTTCCTGCACTGCTCTTGCATGCAGACACCCAGCAGGGATTCCCATACACTGAGGCTTCAGTGGAAAACTTACCTCTCCAGGCTGAGGGCTAGTCCCAATACAGCACAAGGGCAGGAAGAGATTGTTTGGGAAAAGTGTCTAGGTGTATTTTCCCAAGTATGTGTTAATGAGGAAATTTCTCCCCAGTGTGGCACCACTGGACCCACCGAGGTACAGACACCTGGGAATGATGTGGGCACACTGTATAAAGATGTGTCTGATGTGAGGTGTGACCTAGCTATAGGTACCAAGCAGAGGGCAATGCAGAAGGGATGCACATTAACCCTTGGAAAGGAATCAGAAAGTATTTCTGCTGATAAGAGACTGTCTCCTTTTCACTTAGCAATGAAAGTAGAAAACTTATCAGTGCCAGGAATGGCTGTGCCTGACATAGGCACTGATGTATGTAAAAAGTGTGAAATTAGTTTAAGCAGAATGAGAATCCCCATTTACAAGTGCCAGGGGATAAGATGAATGAAAGGTTTGGACAGGAGTGTGATGCAAGTCATGCCATGCAAACCCCCCTCTGCCCTGACAGAGAGCAGCCAGGGAGGGGTGGGCCAGTGTCAGATGCTGCAGAACCTCTGAGGGGGAGGGCCTATCAACCTTCTCCTGAGGCTGAGCCAGGAAAAGAACATGTTACTCTCTCTCCAGGTGCAGGTAACATGAGTGTAGAAGTATACAGTGTTTATTCACAGAGGTTGTGTATGGAGGTGGGTGACCCCAGTCTTGTGGAGATGGGGCAGAGTGACGAAGGCTGTAGCTGTGATGCAGCTATAATACATACACTAACAGCAGAGATAGCAACACAGGGAGCACCTTGTACGAAAGAGTGTGTTCCCATCACAAAACACATATTTGCTCACTATACCAAGGAAGAGCAACCAGCTGACCCTGACTTAGCATCTGTAAGGACGCAGATCAGTCAGACAGGCTGGGGAGATAAATCAGGAAGAATTTCTCTTAGAAAGGGACATTTAGGTGAGGATCCCAATGTCCTAGGTATACCCCAAATGATGTGCAGGGAAACCTGTCAAGAGCATCCTGTAGGAAAAGATGCCCCAACCTCAGGGCCCATGTGGGTGAGGGGCAGGCCACCATATCAGGAAAGGGCACAGGGTGAGAGTATGTGGGAGAAGAAAATAGTCACCTGTCCCACCGTGAGCATTAATCATGAGAGTACTCCCATTGGTAATATATTCACCCATGTAGAGTTAAAAGTACCAGGGGATCATGTGAACCAAATGTGTCAAAATGTGTCTGATGTCGGTCAGAGTAAACTTAATAGATTGTCTGGAGACAATAGGAAACTCCTGAGATGGAGTCTCACCTTGCAGCAGTATAACTTTACCATCCAGCACAGAAAGGGTTCTCAACACATTAATGCAGATGGTTTATCACAGCAAGGTGAACAAGTGGTCAGTAGTGTAGCAATGAGTCGGTGACATGGGTCACCAGCCCTTGTGGGAAGAGGACTGTATCTATAACAACAATCCTTATGTGGAACACCTGATCATCTATAAACGATACATAGACGACATCCTGATTATCTGGGAAGGAGATGACGAGCTGTTCAGAGAATTTTTCAACTCACTTGCAACTAACCACTACAACTTGAAGTTCACACATGAAATGAATAAAGAAAAGATAAACTTTTTGGATTTAACCCTTTCAAGCACAGACTCTCACATTACAACTAGCAACTATATTAAGGATGTAGATACAAATAGCTACCTTCATTTTAAAAGCTGTTGTCATGTTTCAATACAGAAAGGAGGATCACAAATTGTATGTGATCTAAGGTGTGGTGAAAACCTGCAGGAATAATCACCAATAATGTTTTCAAGTGACTATATATATATAATTTTGTATTCTTTCAGCCTAGATGTGACAACATGGCTGACAGGCAATATCCTGCATTTGACCTCCATAGGTCCAGGCTGGGGGAGATCTGCAGACCATAAAGTTTGAGATGACATATGCAATGACCAGACCAGAGGTTATAAATACTGTTAAGAGGGAGATGGCTGGATCAATTACCTGATGGAAAGTAAAAGAAGTCCACATGTTTAGATACCTGAGCCAAAACTTCCTGGCTAGTCATAAAGCTGTCCAGGGGTGACAAGGTGCAGATCCTCCCTGACCTCACTCTCTTTGAAGGAGATTTCAATGCCTTTGGGCTACACCCCCTCCCCTTCTCCTGTGCTTCTTTCTATCACCAACAAAATGTAAACCGAGTGTAGGTGTAGTGTCCAGCACGGAAGTGGTTAAAAATCCCAAGGGAGGGGGCCTGATGAAGCTGGAGACAATATCTGTCTCCCTCATGAAAATAGAAGTGGTGATCTCTTGGGGACACAGCTGGTACATGCTGGAGATGACCTGAGTTATTCTGTGAAGTACCCCACGGCAGAAATATCTAAAATTAATTTTGAGTAAGTGAAGTAGGGTTTCTGTAAAGTTTTTATTTCCTTTTCATTTATTGAGATTGCTGTATTCTGTGTGTGTTTTAAAAATATTCTTAATAATCTTTGTAACCTTTTTGTAACTAAAGCTCTGAAGTATTCTTGAAATAAAAATTCTAATTTTAGTTTTGATTCTGTTGTTCTTATGAACTCAAGGCCTGTGTGGCTCACGCCTATCTATTTTTCTAAGTATTGCAGTGTGTGTCTGACAGGTAAAGCTAAAGACGGCTGCAACGTCCGTATTACGTTGAAAAGTCTTTGCTGGTGGCAGCTTAAAGTAGTTAAGTAATCCCGTGTGTCAAAAGTGACCCCCGTACGGCACATGTGGCAGTTTTCAAATTGGCGTATTTGTGGAATTGGCCAGCAGCATTGTCACAGCTGTCATGCTAAAAATTGGAAAAATAATATTCCATATTCTCAGTTCTATTGCATCAAACGTAACTGTAGCAATAAACAGGATGCGAAAACCAACTGACAATTTATGCCAACAGATTCAAGGAAAGAGATTATCCTGAACATTGCATAAATAAAGCACTAGAAAAAACAGCAAAGACACAAAGGCAAGAATTATTCAGTAAAAAAGTACATAAAAAAAAATCTGAAAAGTTCACTCCGCTTATCACAACCTACAGTAATCAAGAATCTGTCTTCAGACACTATCAATAAAAAAAGGCATTTTGTTTCCCCCAGCACACTGAATGATAACAGTAACCAGATGTAAATCCCACATAATAATAGAATTCAGAGATCTCCGTTACATATATTTGCGCAAATTTATGGTTAAGCCCCAATGGAGGTGTAATGGAGGTGTGAGGTGTGGTGCCTCTGGACTGGCTGAGCTGGATGGCTTAAGTGTGGCATACCTTTACATTCTATTAACACTTTTCACACACTAATTACTTTAATACTATTTCTCCATTTTAATTACATGTCATTTTTGTATCACCCTCTTCATAGCTTTGGCTTCCCAACATTAATTTATTAACACTATAGTTTTTTCATTGGTGTGCTGCCATGTGCCTTCTGGCTTATGCTGGTATTTTGAGGTGCCACACCCTTCACCTTGATATAGCGCTAGGGACCCCAAATATACAGAAATGCCTTGATGCGTCTTTGGGGCTTAACCATACATTTGCGCAAATATATGTAACGAAGATCTCTTAATTCTATTATTATGTGGGATTTACATCTGGTTACTGTTATCATTCAGTGTGCTGGGGGAAACAAAATGCCTTTTTTTCTTGCTCAGAAATACCCCTCCCTTTCAAGCACCTGAATGATATCACTAAGCTAATTGAGCATCTGTCAAACTATATAACTCTATCAATAAACACTGGGACATCCTACTTATGGACCCAATTTTAAAAGAAATCTTTCCTCCCAAACCTGATATTGTCTTTCAAAAAACCAGTAACCTCAAGGAAATCCTGGCACCAAGTCACCTACCCAGCAAAACAACATCAGGAAAAATACCTCCTTAAAGTGTACGGGATGTTTCAAATGTGGAAATTGTAATATATGTAAATTCCTTCACACAAATAGAAAGAAATTCTTTAACCATGACAACACAAAGGAATACCCCATTAAGGATTTCCTCAACTGCAATTCAACTATGGTAATATACCTACTGGAATGTACTTGTGGATATAATTACGTTGGAAAGACAAAGAGAATCCTCAAGTTAAGAATTCAGGAACATATCAGAAATATTAAAAACAAAGTGGAGAACCACACAGTCTCCAAACATTTCAAAGAGCAACATAAATCAAATCCGGAAGACATCTCCTTCAAGGCAATTGAATGGGTGAAAACTGGTGAAAGAGGAGGCAATATCTTCAACAAATTATCAAGAAGAAAAATGTTCTGGATTCATGAACTGAAAACTCTATCACCTTTGGGACTAAATGAAACATTCGAAATTGCTCCTTTTCTTTGATCCAACTTCCACACATCACACTCTTAAATTCTTACTTTCCTTCCCCCCTGCATATTGAAATTGTTATATTTCAGCCTAAAAAAATTGGGTGCTACCAATTTGTCAATATATATTTTTTCTAGTGAGAAACCTAGTGACCCAGTTATCTACAACAAGCTATGTCACCTCAAAGAAAATATTCTACCAAAATACCATGGACCCCCACCAAAGGATGGACACTCTGTAATTGGACTCCTCATCCTATAATTCATGGATAATTATCATGGTTTATTACACTATATATTTCTAAACACCCACACTATCACCAACTTTACACCATTGTTTCACTTCAATTTGGTTTTTAAAGATGGTGACTTTTTGGCTGTGTGCTCCGCAGCCGTTCTATAAAATGGCAGTGCGTTTCACTGCCCACAATTGATATCATCACTTCGATAGCACTTTCACTCTCAACTTCATATTTCACACCCCTTTGTTGAATACCTATGTTAATTTATCACATCACTATAGCAACCCTATAATCGGAACAAAACACAATAATACCAGTCACTTCCTTATTTACAATGGAAGTGACATCACAAAAATGGTGGTGCGTTCCACAAACCGACTTAAATGGTGTTTACTATATACATACGTCACACTCAGTTTTTTCTATATACACCGGACCTAATACATTTTAATATCACTCCACCGGTCACTTTTTCTATAGCGGAAGTGATACATCCAAAATGGTAGTGCGTTCCATCGCTGTTTTGGACGATGGTGCATGCATTCCACCACCGTTTTTATAGACAGGATGAATGCATCTGAGCCCGTTTTTTCTTATTTTTTCTTTAATACTTCACTCAGCAGTTAAATCTAACTATCCACTTTATCACTGGGTGTTTATATAACTATATGACCTTTTTCCACTGGTCTCTATATAACAAACCATGAGCACAGGAAATGATGTCATAATTACTGGACACAAACAACTACTTCCCTCTGGTATAAATGGAGCCTCCAGGCTCACTGTGTATATCCCCTTGATGAAGTCCAGACACTGACGGACGAAACGCGTTGGAACACTTTGCAGATATCTCCTTATGGACAGATAAGCTTTATATATAATCTTGTACGTGTGTTTTTCAGCCATTCCTATGTCATTTTTTTATATTAAATTTATGCATTTTAAAACTATGCACTGTTAAGGCTGACAATTGATTTTAATTGGGGACAAGCTGGTTCCCTAATTATGCCTTGCAATTCCAGACAGTGATATATGACATGTATATGAATGGTACAAACTGTGTTTGCTATTTTCTCTTTTATTTACATGTATTAAGATCCAAATGATGGTTGTCTGACTAATGCCTATTTAAACAGATAAGTGATCCGAGCCATATTTATTATCTCCTATACCTACTCTCACCTTGTAATATTTACACTTTTGGGCGCTTGTAATCTCTATTTCTTGCATTTTATTTTATGTGTATACCCAACACTGTTTCCTGCTTTACAAGCTGCCACTCACACAATGTATGAGGAGTGTTTATACTGACTTCAGGTCCATATACACTTTACGCAATTCAGTACCACAGGTTGTACCCTAGCGCCGTAGCTTCTGTTCTTACACTATATATATATATATATATATATATATATGTGTGTGTGTGCGTGCGTGTGTACACATATATATATTCCTATACAAACCTGCCCATTAGAATTAATGAAAATTTGAATATCAAATACCACTTTTGGCCTGTTGATAACTTACAATTAAATACTCAAGTTAGATTAGTAGGAAAAAAAGACAACGGGGCAATCCTTGCAAAGGTGCTCCTCCAGAACTGGAGGTATAGTATACAAAAAAGGTGCAATTCCATGTGTGTGCTGATGTCTCAAGATGTGTCCAACTCTGCAACAGTAGTATATGTGCCTGGGTTATACCGGGAGAGAGCAGTAGTATATGTGCCTCGGTTACACCGGGAGAGAGCAGTAGTATATGTGCCTGGGTTACACCGGGAGAGAGCAGTAGTATATGTGCCTGGGTTTACACCAGGAGAGAGCAGTAGTATATGTGCCTGGGTTTACACCAGGAGAGAGCAGTAGTATATGTGCCTGGGTTACACCGGTTGAGAGCAGTAGTATATGTGCCTGGGTTACACCAGGAGAGAGCAGTAGTATATGTCCATGGGTTACAGCAGGAGAGAGCAGTAGTATATGTGCCTGGGTTACACCAGGAGAGAGAGCAGTAGTATATGTGCCTGGGTTACACCAGGAGAGAGCAGTAGTATATGCACCAGGGTTACAGCAGGAGAGAGCAGTAGTATATGTGCCTGGGTTACACCAGGAGAAAAGAGAATTACAATTAAATACTCAAATGAGATGATTAGTAGGAAAAAAGACAATGGGGCAGTCCTTGCAAAGGGGCTCCTCCAGAACTGCAAGTGCAACTCTGCAACAGTAGTGTATGTGCCTGGGTTACACCAGGAGAGAACAGTAGTATATGAGCCTGGGTTACACCAGGAGAGAGCAGTAGTATATGCACCAGGGTTACACCAGGAGAGAGCAGTAGTATATGCACCAGGGTTACAGCAGGAGAGAGCAGAAGTATATGTGCCTGGGTTACACCGGGAGAGAGCAGTAGTATATGAGCCTGGGTTACACCAGGAGAGAGCAGTAGTATATGTGCCTGGGTTACACCAGGAGAGAACAGCAGTATATGTGCCTGGGTTACACCAGGAGAGAACAGTAGTATATGTGCCTGGGTTACACCGGGAGAGAACAGTAGTATATGTGCCTGGGTTACACCGGGAGAGAGCAGTAGTATATGCGCCTGGGTTACACCGGGAGGGAGCAGTAGTATATGAGCCTGGGTTACACCGGGAGAGAACAGCAGTATATGCGCCTGGGTTACACCGGGAGAGAGCAGTAGTATATGCGCCTGGGTTACACCGGGAGAGAGCAGTAGTATATGCGCCTGGGTTACACCGGGAGAGAACAGTAGTATATGTGCCTGGGTTACACCAGGAGAGAACAGTAGTATATGTGCCTTGGTTACACCAGGAGAGAGCAGTAGTATATGCACCAGGGTTACAGCAGGAGAGAGCAGTAGTATATGCACCAGGGTTACAGCAGGAGAGAGCAGTAGTATATGTGTCTGGGTTACACCGGGAGAGAGCAGTAGTATATGTGCCTGGGTTACACCGGGAGAGAGCAGTAGTATATGTGCCTGGGTTACACCGGGAGACAGCAGTAGTATATGTGCCTGGGTTACACCAGGAGAGAGCAGTAGTATATGTGCCTGGGTTACACCGGGAGAGAGCAGTAGTATATGTGCCTGGGTTACACCGGGAGAGAGCAGTAGTATATGTGCCTGGGTTACACCGGGAGAGAGCAGTAGTATATGTGCCTGGGTTACCCCGGGAGAGAGAGCAGTAGTATATGTGCCTGGGTTACACCTGGAGAGAGCAGTAGTATATGTGCCTGGGTTACACCAGGAGAGAGCAGTAGTATGTGTGCCTTGGTTACACCGGGAGAGAGCAGTAGTATATGTGCCTAGGCATGTTTTTATTTATGCACAGCTTCCATTTTATAACAAAATATAAACATTATAATCATATTTACAATTATATACATAATAAATAAATAGAGATCATTACATCATGATATTTACCGTTTACATAACTCAAATATGTTTTCCATCACTTTATCATACTTTCATTTTAAACATTTTCCTTGATCCACATCATTTCTGTGAATCCATTTCAGGGAACCCCCCCAACATTCCCCACTTAGCTGACTCAACATTTAACACACATTTATCCATCTATCATAAACCCTCCACCTCCATACACTCCCACATTTATCCACAATCCTACCTTCATTCATACCTTTCACCCTCCATACATACCGGACTACCAACAAATAATTATAACTAGAGTAACATATCTGCATATTTTAAGGTGTATGCAAACCCCTTCTTTAAAAACAAACAAACAACAAAACCTAATCAGCTGAGAAAAAATGACCAGGATAGAAAAGAACCTGAGACTGAAAAGAGGAAATTTTCCACCACCCACTAAGGGGGTTTCAACAGGCGCCACAATCTGGACCAGCTGACAGTGTCCAATCTCTTCTTCTCCAGATCCATCATCCGACTCACCTCATGAAGAATACGACCCACCACCTCTTCACAGGGAAGGACTTTTCCTCTCAAACTAACCAGACACCGTGCCTGCCACGTGTGGAACCTAACCGCTAAGCTGACTAAAAAAATTGTGCCTAAATCAAAGCCCCCATACCCTTTGAATGCCCCGTAGACCCATTCTGGGTAACTGAGCCCCGAAAGGCAAGGGATGCCTATGGCACCCGACACTGTTTTGTAAACCTTTATGTTAAAGGGACATCTACAAAAGAAGTGGTCCATGGTCTCCTCCTCCCCTTGACATTCCTCCCGTGGGCAAACACGTTCATCGGCACTTCTAAATTTGACGTTTCCCCTAACATAAAGCTTCCCTTGAAAAGAGAACCAGGCAATATCCCTAAACTTCAGAGGCACCCTCTGGGAATTTACCAGATTCAATCCTTCTGTGAGAACATTACCTGGGCAGTCTTTCAGGGCCAATGCGACATAAAAGTGGGAACACAAGACCCTCTTCCCCAACTCCTTTCTCGAGAGATCTCTTATATCACCCACCTGCAGGCCCCATCGTCTAATCACTTTCAGACACTGGATCACATAGATCGGGAGGTAGCCTCTCTGAGCCCGAAAAATTCTCAGTCTGCCATCCTGTAACCATACTCTAATAAAGGGAGACACCCATTCCCTAAAGCCATTTACCCACCGAGGGGGCGTCTCTAAGCAAAGACCACCGACATTTAGCTTTAAAAAAGCTGTTACAAAGAAGACTACGGGGTTTACCATATCCAAGCCCCCTTCTACTCTCGGTCTGTAAGTGATACCTCTTTTCACAATGTTCATCTTGTTCCCCCACAAAAGTAGAAAAAACAAGGAATTCATTCTAGTCCACAAAGATTGCGGCAAAAAACATACATAGCTGACATACAAAAACATTGGGATCAGGTAAGTTTTACACAGGTCCACCCTTTCCCTCAGAGAGAACTTCCATCCTATCCAGCTCTTTACTTTACGGGTTGCACCATCCAGTTTCCCGACCCAATTTGTACTTGCATAGTCACCATGATCAAATTTGATGCCCAAGATTTTTATACATTGACTGGCCCTGGGGAGGCTGTCCGGAAGATCAAACTCGTTGCCTTCCTCCCCCATCCAGAAAGCTTCACACTTGTCCTGATTGATTATGGAACCCGAAGCACTTGAATATTCCATGATCAGTTGGTCTACATCACGTAAAAATGAAAAAGAGAAACGGCTGCGCTGGATTTCAGAAAAATGTGCAAATGACAATAGAGAGAGCCAGTATGTCAATACTCAAAAATAACCAAATTTATTAAAACATTGTAAAATGATGCATATGAATAAAACAATAAAACTTGCATAAATTGTTGCACAGTTAATTATCTCACAATGTCAGCACAATGGGGACTTATGCAATATTGCAGCTATGATGTATAATGCTGAAGTCCGTGTTCCATGACAGAAATAGGAGCCGTTCGTAGTGCACAGTAATGATGAACAAAGGTACAATTTATAGAGCTCCGGTAATGAATCACGTATAAGGAGCCAGTGAGTCAATCAATGATAAATACCTCTCTCTCATGAGAGGTATTTATCATTGATTGACTCACTGGCTCCTTATACGTGATTCATTACCGGAGCTCTATAAATTGCACCTTTGTTCATCATTACTGTGCACTACGAACGGCTCCTATTTCTGTCATGGAACACGGACTTCAGCATTATACATCATAGCTGCAATATTGCATAAGTCCCCATTGTGCAGACATTGTGAGATAATTAACTGTGCAACAATTTATGCAAGTTTTATTGTTTTATTCATATGCATCATTTTACAATGTTTTAATAAATTTGGTTATTTTTGAGTATTGACATACTGGCTCTCTCTATTGTCATTTGCACATTTTTCTGAAATCCAGCGCAGCCGTTTCTCTTTTTCTTGTTTATCTCTACCACACTATTACACATATAGTTGTCTGGCTAGCGCAGGAATTCAGAAAGCATCTCTAATTCACATACATCCTATGCTGAGGCGCTTGTTTAACAGTCAATATATTCCAGGTCTACATCACGTGCCTCTGCCACCGATGACGGGACTACTGTGACATCATCAGCATAGGCTACTACACTCAAAGGAAACTCTGGGTTCAGCTGCACCCCTTCCAACATGCCGCCCTCAACCCTTCTTATAAAAGGATCGATTGCAAACACGTACAAAAGAGGGCTCAGGGGACACCCCTGACGAACACCAGAGTCTACTGGAAATGCAGGCCCTACCCAACCATTCACAAGTGGGAAGCTCTCGGCCTTTTTATACAAAACTTTCAACCAATTTACCGCCCTTAAAGGGAAACCATACCTTTCAAGTAAGGCCCACAGGTACTCATGATTGACCCAATCAAAAGCCTTCGACTGATCCAATGCCAGCAGAAACTTATTCAACTTTCCAGCCCTGCACCTTTCAAGAGCCTCCCGGACACCAAGGACAGCAGTAAAGGTACTGCGGCCCTTTACAGTACAGTGCTGGGAAGGCGAAAGTACAAGCTCTGAAAATTCCCTTAGCCTGTTGAAAAAGATTTTTGCCAGAATCTTTCTGTCCGTATTGAGAAGAGCGATGGGGCGCCAGTTCTCAATATGGACCGGGTCCTTACCTTTGGACAGCAAAATAAGAGCTGACTGTCTCATGGAAGGAGGGAGTTCACCCTCACCCAGGCTAGTATTATATACTTCCGTAAGACGAGGAGCCAGGATATCTGAGAATTCTTTATAGAATTCAGCTGTTAAACCATCTGGTCCTGGAGATTTTTTGGGAGTTAACCCGCCAATTGCCTCTCTGACCTCCTCCACACCCATTTCGCTGTTCAAACAGTCAAAAGAAGCATCTGGCTCCACAAGACCAGGTGTCTCCCTCAGAAATGCCTCCATCGTTTCTCTGTCAAGTGCCTTCGCAGACAAGAGTTCAGCGTAATAGGACCTGATGACTTTTAGGATGCCTTCCTCACCCTTCTGAAGCACACCCTCTCCATCAACAAGCCCTCTTGTCTCTTTAACATCAATCCCTCTTCTACAACTCTGGTAGGGATCCGGGGAGTGGTACTTTCCGTAATCCCTCTCCAAAATCAAAGAAGATAGACGGCTATACTGATGTTCTCTCATCTGTGATTTCACCCGGGAGATTTCCCCACTATCCCCCTGTTCAGAGATCAGGAAATCTAATCTCCTTCTTAGAGTATAGTAGGTATTTTTTTTAACCAAGTTTCTTTTGACTACTAGCCTCCTGAAAAGACTTCGGGCTCTCTTTTTTACTTCCTCCCACCACTCCGATCTACTCCAACCAGCCTCCAACAGTGACTCCTGCGCCTGAAAAAACTCCCTGAAAGACTGTCTCACTTCCTCTTCCTTGAGAAGCTCAGCATTCAGACGCCACAAACCCCTTCCTTTCTGGAAGGATTGCGAGGCATTCAAAACAAAACTTAAGTACCCGTGATCGGAGAACTCTACAAACTTTACCTCTGAAGGTAAAGTGCTTGAGGACTCCTTAACAAAAAACCTGTCTATCCTAGATCTGCGCTGACCACAAAAGTAAGTGTACCCCGTGAGGTCTGGTTGATGTTTAACGTGTACATCAACCATACCTGCCTGACTAGCCATACTAACTAAAAAATTCTCATCATAGCCCAGCCTCAGTCCTCTGGAGCCTCCCCTGTCTTTTGGCCTAATGATGGCATTGAAATCGCCCCCAAAGATGACTTGCTGGGCCGTGAAAAGAAAAGGTTTAACCATTTCAAAAAGACATTTCCTATCCCAGCGAGACTGGGGGCCATAGATATTGATAAGCCTAAGGTTATGTCCTCTTAAAGTGACATCCAAAATCATACACCTTCCCACTTGTAACTCAACAACCTTGCGCACGGTTACCATGTCGGTAAAAAGTACCGCCACCCCACCGTACGGCTCAGCAGCAAGAGACCAAAAAGAGGGCCCGTGCCTCCACTCACTTTTAGCTTTGTGAAGGGCTGCTAATCTGTTGATCCGGGTCTCTTGTAAGAACAAGATGTCCACGTTCTGGTTGTCAAAATACTCAAAAGCCAGATACCGAGCACATACGGATAACACGGAAGCCACATTAATTGTGGCACATCGAATATGATGGGGATCCATGGTTCCAGATTGTTGAAATGGACTATGCACATACATTACTCTAGTTATCACCACCACCCCCACCACCAACACCACCACAATCCATACATGCCACCCCATTCACTTCCTCAATCACAACCACATCCACATCCGCACCAGCCTCTTTAGGACCAGGGTCAGGGGGTTCCCTTGCATCCAGTGACCCAGGGCCAGACACATTATTTTGATTGCTCTGACTCTCAGATTAACTCTCTGCCTCTTTCCCTATCACCATCACTTCCTCCTCAGCAGCAACCACCTCCACACCTACCTCCTCATCCTCAAACAGTGGCTTCCCAAACTCCTCCTCCTCTTTTCTTTGCTCCAATTCAATCCCTATTGGATCCCACTCTAAACTTTCTGCTGCAACATCCTCTATTTCACTGTCTGTATTCCCTTCTCCCTCCTCCCTCCTTCTCTTCCCTACCATCTTAATTACTTCTTTCCTTTCTTTGTTCTTTCTTCTCTGTCTTCTAGGTTTAAGTCTTGGTTCCCCTTTTTCTAGAACCACTTCTCCCTCATCTGTCAATACGCCAAACCTTTTTGAAAGAATCACCTCTTCCTCCACTTTCCTCTTTGTTGTTTTTACACCTTTTTTTCCCACCTGAAACCAGGATTGGGACTGGGATTGAGGCTGTGATTGGGCCTGAGGCTGAACTTTGCTTCCTTCTGACACTATTTTTCCAATTTCCCATGACATTTCTTTCTCTTTGTTCACTTTAACTACTCCACCCCTAGTAATTCCCATTTCTGAACTACTACCTTCCTCAAAATTCATGCAACCCCTGTTGTTATGATTTGCCATGGGGCAACGACTGTAGGGATGTCCCATCTCCCCACAAAGGTTACATTTCACCTTATTACATGTTCTAGATGTATGTCCACTCTCCCCACACATCGAACATTTCACACCCCCACAGTCACCACTGAGGTGGCCAGCCTCACCACACTTAAAACATGTCCTTGGTTGACCAGTATAAAATTTCTGCACCCGGTCTCGACCTATGTACGCAGCAGATGGAATATGACGCACACCGGTCTCCCCAGGATACAGACGTACACTGGCCAACCAAGCACCTCCCCACACTCCCATTGTGTGGTCCGTTTTCCTAATGTCAGATTGCAATTCACATTGCCTACTTAACCAAAACCTGATATCTTCCATAGGTATAGATTCATTGCGGACCAGGATGGTCACTTTTATGTCATTTTGCTTCTCCATCAATTCCGCCTCATACTTACAGTAACCATTCTTGTCCTTGTTTACAGACCACTTTCTCCAAAAAATAAACAATGTTTCCTTATTATAAAAGCTGACATCATACTCAACAGATTTTATAGGGTGAATACAGGCATATAAATCTCTGTAAGTAACCCCAAGAGAAAAAATTAACCTTAGAAAATCAGTCTTAGGTGGGGGGTCACCATCACCCACCCACCTAAACTGTACTAGGTTCCGTCTCACTCTCTGGCCACCACTACCACCACCAAATCTTGTATCCTTATTTCCAGAATTTTTCCCCATATCTGCCGCCTTCTGTGCATAAGACATTTCATCAGGGTTAGGCTTACCCGCACTCCCTCCACACTCTGTCACTGAAAAAGAAACAAGAGGAGCTAAATTGACATTTTCACTTTGCAGTTTCCCCCCCACATTTTTATCCTTTCCTTCTGGGTTACACCGGGAAAGAGCAGTAGTATATGTGCCTTGGTTACACCGGGAGAGAGCAGTAGTATACAGTATGCGCCTGGGTTACAGCAGGAGAGAACAGTAGTATATGTGCTTGGGTTACACCAGGAGAGAGCAGTAGTATATGCACCAGGGTTACAGCAGGAGAGAGCAGAAGTATATGTGCCTGGGTTACACCAGGAGAGAACAGTAGTATATGTACCTCGGTTACACCAGGAGAGAGCAGTAGTATATGTGCCTGGATTACACCAGGAGAGAACAATAGTATATGTGCCTGGGTTACACCAGGAGAGAAGAGAACAGTAGTATATGTGCCTGGGTTACACCGGGAGAGAGCAGTAGTATATGTGCCTGGGTTACACCGGGAGAGAGCAGTAGTATATGTGCCTGGGATACACCGGGAGAGAGCAGTAGTATATGTGCCTGGGATACACCGGGAGAGAGCAGTAGTATATGTGCCTCGGTTACAGCAGGAGAGAACAGTAGTATATGTGCCTGGGTTACACCAGGAGAGAGCAGTAGTATATGCACCAGGGTTACAGCAGGAGAGAACAGTAGTATATGGGCCTGGGTTACACCAGGAGAGAGCAGTAGTATATGCACCAGGGTTACAGCAGGAGAGAGCAGTAGTATATGCACCTGGATGATGCCAGGAGAAAACAGTAGTATATGTGCCTGGGTTACACCAGGAGAGAACAGTACTATATGTGCCTGGGTTACACCAGGAGAGAACAGTAGTATATGCGCCAGGGTTACAGCAGGAGAGAACAGTAGTATATGGGCCTGGGTTACACCGGGAGAGAACAGTAGTATATGGGCCTGGGTTACACCGGGAGAAAACAGTAGTATATGCGCCTGGGTTACACCAATAGAGAGCAGTAGTATATGCACCTGGGTTACTCTTGGAGAGAACAGTAGTGTATGTGCCTGGGTTACAACAGGAAAGAGCAGTAGTATATGTGCCTGGGTTACACCAGGAGAGAGTAGTGTAGTATATGTGCCTGGGTTACACTGGGAGAGAGCAGTAGTATATGCACCTGGGTTACATCGGGAGAGAACAGTATTATATGTGCCTGGGTTACACTTGGAGAGAACAGTAGTATATGTGCCTGGGTTACACCGGGAGAGAGCAGTAGTATATGCACCTAGTTTACACCGGGAGAGAGCAGTAGTATCTGTGCCTGGGTCTCACCTGGAGGTAATTCTCTGGGGGCGGAGACTTTGCAGAAGGAGCTGGGTGTGCTGTGAGCAGGTTGTTTGGTGGTGAGCTCCAGCTGCTGCTGCTGCAGGTGCAGTTTACAGGGGGTTTTCTTGCTGGCTTCCCCGAGTGGGATGGATCCCCCCGGGGGAGAAAGCTCCCTGTGTATGGACATTAATCAGAGCACTGAATTTGCTGCTATAGCTAACCCTTGAGCCACGGCAATATCGGCAGGTGACCAGACAGAGGCAGTGGGGATCAGCTGTTCTAATGGTGCTCTAAGGCAATCGGAGCTGCAAGTAGACAACCCCAAACTGAATGAGGGTGCTCCCTCGAGTGAATCAACTCCAGGTAGAGCGGTGGCAGAAACTGCGTGCCCGACAATCAGTGAAGCGGGGGTGTCCCGACCATTAGATGCTGGGGAAAATGATCCAGTATCCCCAGGAGGGACTGAGGATGATGAGGAGACAGAGGAGACATACCAGCATTACAGTATAAAAGAACTGCCTTAATGCCTCAAAAGTATGTAATTCATCTTATGCATATTATCTGTTTTTAAAAACCAATGAAAAGGCATCCCCAATCTGCTCACTATAGTTCTCTCTCATGCAAACTTATGTATGTTTCCTGATGTAATGATTTCTTGTAAATGTCATTGCATGTGTGGGGAAGTTGCTCGGTGAAACAGTTTATTATTGCATACTGACTGGTGTTTACCTCCTTTGAACATTTACCCATTATGGTCAGGTGTACTATATCTTTATATTTAGTAAGGTGTAGTCATGGTGTAAAGGACAGAGTATGATTACTGATTAGTAAAAGAAAACAAATACTGAGCAACATCCCCAAACAGGTCATTTCAACTTTAAACTTGTCATTTATTTTGTACGCTCTGGACATGGCTACTAATAACAAATGCACAGACAAAATTCTTAAAGCTATGTCTGCAAATGCTAGGAGCTTAGGAGCTAATTGCGATAATGACAAGGGATAACCTGGATTTTGTGGCAATTACAGACTGAGTCTTGGTGCAATGAGAATCATGACTGGGACTTAGCTATACCAGGAAACAATTTATTTAGGAAGGATAGAATAGGAAGAATAGGAGGGGTAGCAATGTATGTGAAATACAAAATATTGAAGCCAAAACGGAGGCCCTTTGGGTCACCATAGAAACTGGGAAGTAGGACATTATTCGCATTGGGGTGATCTATAGACCACCAGGCCAGGGGCAGGATTTGGACAGGAACCTATTGTTGGACATCTCTAAAATGGCTTTAAAGGGAGAAGTCATAATCATGGGAGACTTTAATTTACCTGATGTAAATTGGGAGGGGTCTTTTGCAAGTTCAGCTACAAGTGGCAAATTTCTACATTCCTTACAGGGAGCATCTCTCAAGCAATTGGTGAGGGAGCCCACTCGCAAAGACTCAATATTAGATCTAATTCTTACAAATGGTGATAGGATATCTTATATATATGTGGGTGAGCACCTGGGATCCAGTGATCATCAAGCAGTATGGTTTAGTATAAAGACAGGATCCAACTCCTGTCACACAAAAACAAAGGTGTTGGATTTTAGAAATGCTGACTTTGCAAAAGTGGGGAGATGTTTAAGTGATTCATTGGCAGACTGGAGGAACTTGGAAGGAGTGCAGGAGAGGTGGAAAAAACTGAAAAGTGCAATACTAAGTGCAACAGACCTTTGTATCAAAATGGTTAGGAAAAGCACCAGGAAAAGGAAGCCAGTGAGGTTCACAAAAGAAGTATCAACTAGTGTGAAAGCAAAAAAGATGGCTTTTAGGAAATACAAACAGACTCAAAATAATAACGACAAAGAGGTGTATCTGGACAGACGGAAGGATGCTAAGAAAGTGATCAGACGTGCAAAGGCAGAAGCTGAGGAGAAAATGGCCCAGTCAGTAGATAAAGGGGGCAAAACTTTTTTTAAGTATATAAGTGAAAGGAGAAAATCAAATGGAGGAATAATAAGACTTAAGACAGAGAGTGAGCATTTGGTGGAGGGAGACAAGGCAATAGCAGATCACCTACATAATTATTTTTGCTCAGTATTTACTACAGAAGAAGGGATGGGGCCACAGTTAAGTTGCAAGGACATTCATAAAAATAAGGTAGATGAAATACATTTACAGAGGAGAAGGTCCTAACAGAACTTTCAAAACTAAAAGTGGATAAATCAATGGGACCAGATGGGATACACCCAAGGATACTCAAAGAGCTAAAAGATGTGCTGGTTATACCTTTAACAGAATTATTTAACCAGTCACTAAATACAGGTGCTATTCCAGAGGACTGGAAAAGAGCAAATGTAGTTCCACTGCACAAAAGTGGAAGCAAGGAAGAAGCAAGTAACTACAGACCAGTAAGCCTTACATCAGTAGTAGGGAAAGTAATGGAAAAACTGTTAAAGAAAGAGTAGTGGAATATCTTAAATCAAACAACTTACAGGATCCAAAACAGCATGGATTTACTGGTGGGAGATCATGCCAAACAAATCTTATTGACTTTTTTGACTCTGTGATGAAAATAATAGATCAAGGGGTTGCTGTAGATGTAGCATATCTAGACTTTAGTAAGGCATTTGACACTGTCCCACATCGCAGACTGCTAAATAAACTTGATAGCCTGGGGGTGGATTATAAATCAGTTAAATGGATAAGAACCTGGTTGCAGGATAGGAAACAGACAGTCGTAGTTAATGGAGTGCAATCTATGGAGGGAAATTTTACCAGTGGAGTACCCCAGGGATCTGTACTTGGTCCAGTTCTCTTTAATATCTTTGTTGGTGACATTGCAGATGGTAATGAAGGGAAGATATGCCTTTTTGCAGATGATACACAGATATGCAACAGGGTAGACACACCGGGAGGGGTCAAACAAATGATTAATGACCTAGGTAGGCTTGAGAAATGGTAAAGAACGTGGCAACTACAGTTTAATGCTAAAAAATGCAAAATCATGCACTTGGGTCTCAAAAACCCAAAGGCTAAGTATAGTATCAAGGGTACTATAATGGAAACTACTGAGGAGGAAAGAGATTTAGGAGTCACTATTTCAAGTGACTTGAAGGCAGGAAAGCAATGCAACAAAGCAATGAGAAAGGCAAGTCAGATGCTTGGTTGCATAGGGAGAGGAATCAGTAGCAGGAAAAAAGAAGTGATAATGCCACTGTATAGGTCATTGGTACGGCCCCATCTGGAATACTGTGTCCAGTTCTAGAGACCCTATCTCCAGAAGGATATAAATACATTAGAGAGTGTACAAAGAAGGGCAACTAAAATGGTGCATGGCCTACATCACAAAACTTACCCGGAAAGGCTAAAAGATCTTAACATGTATAGTTAGGAGGAGAGAAGGAAAAGGGGAGACATGATAGAAACTTTCAAATATATCAAGGGTCTTAACAAAGTTCAGGAGGGAAACATTCTTCAAAGGAAAAGAAGTATTAGAACTCGAGGGCATACATTGAGACTGGAGGGGGGAGGTTCAGGGGAAATTTAAGGAAAAATTACTTCACAGAAAGGGTAGTGGATAAGTGGAATAGCCTCCCATCAGAGGTGGTAGAGGCTAAGACTGTAGGGCAATTTAAACATGCTTGGGACAGGCATATGAATATCCTTACAAAGAATTAAGGTTAAAAAAGGGTTGAGATTGCCTAAAGGATAAAATAAAAAAGGGGCAGACTGGATGGGCCAAGTGGTTCTTATCTGCCGTCAAATTCTATGTTTCTATGTTACTGCAATGTGAAGCACAGCGACTTAACCAAAGAATAGCCCAGAAAAAAAAGAAGCAAAACAAGTGTTACAAATGGGAGAGGCCAGTTTTGAAAGAGATCCTGTCACTGGCTTCCGCCCTGGAAAGGGTTAAAGCACGGCTAGTGGTACTGCGGCTGGAGGAGAGGAACAAAGTTAAAGCTGAAAGTGAAAGCACTGCATCTGCTATATCCAGTGATCAGCTGCCGGAGGGGGCTGCAGTGATGGAAGCCCAGGAGCCTGAGGTCTGTCAGTCGGTCAGAGGTGATTCTGTTGCAGAGTTTGGGGATGGGGAGGCGTCTCCCCATTATCCGGCTGTGCTGCAGGCTGTGGAGAGTGTGCAGTGTGCTGCAGGGGCAATGGTGGCTGATACTGTACCTGCTGCACTGACATCCAATCTGCATAAACCTGTCCCGCATGTAGAAACAGCTGTGAGATGTGAAGAGGACGAATTGTCAGATTTCCAATTGTAGATGCAAATAATCAAAGCCGAACTCCTGCTGAAGGCCAAAGCAGAGAACAAAGATAAAGGTACTGTTGCTGGGCCTTCTGCCAGTGCTGCAGGGGTTAATACAAGTTCTGCAGCAGGTGGGGGAGGGGAGGAGAAGTGTATGTTCTCTCCTGTGCAGCAGGAACTGAGACAGCAGAGGGTCTGCCCCAGCAACACACTGTGCAGGGAATGTTGGCTTTGGACAAAAGTACATTATCAGTAGGTCAGCAAGAAGTGATTAATATTGTGTATGGTCAGATGGGTGCTCCTAGCAGAACAAAGGTGGCTGCTGAACTGCTAAATAAGGAAAGAGAAAGAAGGGAAAATGTGACTGTTTCTGGTGAAAGTAGAAATGTGCAACAATGTACAGAAAATGCAGCATCTGATGTGAACAGACAGCCCGTCCCATGGGTTATGTCTCATACCACTATGGTACATAGACCCAGTACAAGTTCCAGTATGCCCCAAATGTATGTAGGGTCAGGGCAAGTAGGGAAGAGAAGGAACTTGATTCAGTTTAAGTGGGTTGGTGTAGGCGAGACACCGACTAAAGAAAGTTTTTTAAAGATGATTTTTCGGTTTAGGTTTCCATGCCTCAGATCTGTACGCCTGCATTCACCCAGTTAAAATGCCAGATTTTGATTTAAGCTTTATTTCTTATCAGGGACTTCAGGCTTTCTGGGTGAAGTGGCAGGCGTGCAGATCTTCTAATCCATATGATGCATTTAAAGCTATCTTAATAACCAAACAGGATAAAGTGAAGGTAACAATCCTTGTCAGAAACGAATCTATCCCACCACAAGATATTCTGTATTGGCTTTCTAGGTTTTGTGATGTGCAGTCTGACTTGATTAAAGTTGGTTTTACCATGGGAGTATGGGGCGGTGCATGGGCTGCCATGGTGAAACTAAGATACACTGATAGAGGTTTCCTCCACATTCCTTCCGCTGCATACATAGGAAGGGATCGTGTGCAGTGTTTTTACCAAGGACAGCCAAGAACTTGTTTCACCTAAGTAGTGATTGCAGTGTGATCTAATGTACACTATGTGGGAAGGTGGGTCATATCTCCAAAGATTGTAATAAAGTTACCTGCAATTTATGTGGGAAAGAAGGTCACCCTTATAGTCGATGTCCATGGGCCAACCACAATTTGGGAGAAGAACAAGATCAGAGAGATGAGCCATCCAAAGGGAGAAAGGAAGTGCAGAAGGAAGGTGGCCAGGAGAAAGATAACCAGATAAAGGTTCAGAGGGTGGAAAGTCAGAAGGAGGCCTGTGAGGTGATGGTAACAGAAGGTTCAGTGGGTAGAGAAGTTCCTTTTTAGGAGGTAAGAAGAGGCAATAAAAACAAAAGGAAAGGAGAAGAAATAAAAGTAGTACTTAGCAATCGGATCGATGCTTTTACTACAGATGAGGAGGAGGTTGGTGAAGTTGTAAGAAATGGTGGTGACCTCTCTTTTGTGCCCAGGGTCAACAGAAGAAAAACTAGAAAAGTGACAAAAGGTATCACTGACCTGGTTTGGGAGTGTTGTGGACTCGGGGCTTCTTCCGATGACCGGGAAGAGGAACCGCCACTGGGTCGTAGTAGAGATGGCCGGATGTAGGTCTTCCTCATGCAGAACTAAGACGGCAGGCGGGAGGCCCAGAGGAATTCTTGTAGGTCTCCTGTAAGACAAGACTTGTAGAAATAATGAAGGCTGGGGTACTGAGATATTGGAGACACTGTGGTATTGAAGGCACTGAGGTACTGGGAGTACAGGGAGTGCTGGGAGACCCTTGGAGGCACGGAGGTGTTTGGAGGCACGGAGGTGCTTGGAGGCACGGAGGTGTTTGGAGACACCGAGGTGTTTGGAGGGACGAGGTGCTTGGAGGCACGAGGTGCTTGGAGACACGGAGGTAACTGGAGGCACGGAGGTGCTTTGAGGCGCGGAGGTGCTTGGAGGCACGGGGTGCTTGGAGGCACGAGGTGCTTGGAGGCACGGAGGTGCTTGGAGGCACGGAGGTAACTGGAGGCACGGAGGTAACTGGAGGCACGGAGGTAACTGGAGGCACGGAGGTGCTTGAGGCGCGGAGGTGCTTGGAGGCACGAGGTGCTTGGAGGCACGAGGTGCTTGGAGGCACGGAGGTGCTTGGAGGCACGGAGGTGCTTGGAGGCACGAGGTGCTTGGAGACACGAGGTGCTTGGAGGCACGGAGGTGCTTGGAGGCACGGAGGTGCTTGGAGGCACGAGGTGCTTGGAGACACGGAGGTAACTGGAGGCACGGAGGTGCTTGTAGGCACAGGATGCTTGGAAGCACAGGTTGCTTGTAGGCACAGGATGCTTGGAAGCACAGGTTGCTTGTAGGCACAGGATGCTTGGAAGCACAGGATGCTTGCAGGGACAGGATGCTTGGAAGCACAGGATGCTTGCAGGGACAGGATGCTTGGAAGCACAGGATGCTTGCAGGGACGAGGGAGCTCTGGATCATAGCTTCCACAGGAGAAACGAAGATACTCAGGCATCGGATCTCTGCCTGGTATCTGATTTTAAATTCCCCGCCCTAGCCTGATTGGCGGAGCAGGCAGGTGACGTCAGACCTGCTCCGCCTCCTTGCCCTTGCTTGTGATGGCGGCGCCCTTGCTTCCGGGAAGCCGCCGGAGAGCAGCGCCGACCCGCCGCTGAAGCCGGAGACTGACAGGGGAAGAGAGGCGCCGGGCAGACCAGGCCACCCGCAGGGACAAGCGCGGTCGCCGCTGCCCGAGGTTCGTGACAGTACCCCCTCCTCCAGGAGTGGCCCCTGGACACTTCCCGGGCTTAGTCGGATGTCTGGAGTGGAAGATCCGAATCAGACGAGGAGCCGTTACTTCAGTAGCCCCAATCCAACTTCTCTCCTCAGGTCCATAACCCTTCCAGTCCACCAAGTACTGTAATTTTTTATGAAGATAACGAGAGTCCAGAATAGCTTTGATTTCAAACTCCGCTCCAGCTTCTGCCACTACGGACGTTGGCCTTGGGAGTGCTGAGTGGAATCGATTCAGTATGAGGGGACGGAGTAGAGAAACATGGAAGGCGTTAGGTATGCGAAGATGGGCAGGCAAACCCAGTTTACAGACCACAGGATTTAAGACTTGTAGCACAGGGTAAGGACCGATGAACCTTGGAGCGAATTTCATGGTGGGCACCTTCAACCGGAGATTCCGTGTGGACAGCCATACCCTGTCCCCAACTTTATATTGAGGTGCGGCTTGCCGTTTCTTATCTGCAAAGAACTTGTACCGAACAGAAACCTGCTTAAGATTAGCATGAACCTTTCTCCAAATTTGTCCAAAGTGTCGTAGAGTGGACGCTACAGCAGGAACCTCTATTATCGGAAGGCTTGGAAATTCCGGAACACGGGGATGGAACCCGTAGTTGACGAAAAATGGTGATTCCCCAGTGGAAGAATGAAACAAATGGTTATGGGCAAACTCCGCCCAAGGCAACAACTCCACCCAGTTGTCCTGTGAAGGAGAGAGATACAACCGAAGAAAAGTCTCTAGATCTTGATTGACTCGTTCCGTTTGTCCATTTGTTTGGGGATGATAAGCCGACGAAAACTTAAGTTTAATGTGTAGAGTTGAACAAAGGGCTTTCCAAAACCTGGCGGTGAACTGTACTCCACGGTCAGAAACAATCTCTTGTGGCAACCCATGCAAACGAAAATGTTCTCGGATAAACAATAGAGCCAGTTTCGGTGCTGTCGGAAGACCAGTCAAGGGCACAAAGTGTGCCATCTTCGAAAAACGGTCAACGATAACCCAAACGGTGTTGCAACCCTTGGAACAGGGCAAGTCAGTGATGAAGTCCATGGAAATGTGAGTCCAGGGTCTCACAGGGATAGGCAGAGGACGAAGTAACCCTGCAGGAGGCAGACGAGGAGATTTATGTTGTGTACATTGGGGACATGAATTAACGCAATCTTGTACATCCTTCCTCATGGTGTTCCACCAGTAAGACCTTTGCAGAAACTTGTACATCTTCTGAGCGCCGGGATGACCGGAAAACTTGGAGTTATGGACCCACCGTAGTATTCCTGGGCGGAATCTAGCTGGTACGGACATTCTTCCAGGAGGAGGAGCTGGAGTAGTTAAAGCAGCAGAGACAGAAACTGGATTCAGAATTAAACCCCGCTCCGGAGGTTCATCCTCGTCTGTGGGAACCTGTGAACGGGAAAGCGCATCTGCTTTAATATTGAGAGTCCCGGCACGGTACTTGATAATGAACGAGAATCGGGAAAAGAAAAGTGCCCATCTCGCCTGGCGAGGATTCAAACATTGTGCGGATTTGATGTACAGTAAATTCTTGTGATCCGTGTAGATGGTAAACACATGTTTAGCCCCTTCTAGAAGATATCTCCATTCTTCCAAGGCAGATTTGATTGCCAAGAGTTCCTGGTCTCCAATAGAGTAATTTCGTTCGGCTGGAGAGAATTTACGAGAGTGGAAGCCACACGGATGTAATTTCTTATCAGAGGAATGCTGGGAGAGGACAGCCCCCACCCCGACTGAAGATGCATCAACTTCTAAGAAGAAGGGTTCCTCGAAATTTGGTTGTTGGAGAACTGGAGCCGTCGTGAAAGCTAACTTTAAGCGAGAAAAAGCTACAATGGCTTCCGGAGGCCACAAACTAGGATTAGAACCCTTTCTCGTCAGGGCAGTAATGGGTGCAACAATGGTGGAGAAACCTTTAATGAATTTCCTGTAGTAGTTCGCAAAGCCCAGGAACCTTTGTATTGCTTTCAGGGAAAGAGGCTGAGTCCAATCACGAATGGCCGACAACTTTTCCGGATCCATGCGAAGCTCCGTCCCCGAGATGACATAACCGAGGAACGGAATAGATGTTACTTCAAAGGTACATTTGGAAAGCTTGGCGTAGAGATGATTCTCTTGTAAACGGTGTAGCACCTCTTTGACTTGAGTCCTGTGTTCGACAAGATTCTTGGAAAAAATCAGTATGTCGTCCAGATATACCACAACGCTCTGATACAGCATATCACGAAAGATTTCGTTGACGAATCCCTGGAAAACCGCGGGAGCATTACTAAGACCAAACGGCATCACCAAGTATTCGTAATGCCCATCTCGGGTATTAAAGGCAGTCTTCCATTCATCCCCCTCTCGGATGCGTATAAGATTATAAGCTCCTCTCAAGTCGAGTTTTGAAAAAATGCGGGCACCACGAACCCTATCAAATAACTCTGTGATTAGTGGCAAGGGGTATTTATTCTTAATAGTAATGTCGTTTAGGCCGCGGTAGTCGATGCATGGTCTCAACCCCCCGTCCTTTTTCTTCACGAAAAAGAAGCCTGCACCAGCAGGGGAGGAAGAGGGGCGAATGAATCCCTTGAGCATATTGGACTTAATATACTCCGACATGGCTTGAGTCTCGGGAAGAGACAGAGGATATGTGCGACCACGAGGTGGCGTCTTCCCTGGGACAAGGTCAATAGGGCAGTCCCAAGGCCTGTGAGGTGGTAACAGGTCAGCAGCTTGTTCCGAAAATACGTCCTTGTACCCTTGATATGCCTCCGGAATGTGCTCTTCATCCGTTTTGGAGGTAACACGGAGCGGACAAACAGGAGTAAGACAATTAGTGTGACAAAAGGAACTCCAGGACAGAATTTGTGACGACTTCCAATCGATGTGGGGGTTATGACTTTTCAGCCAAGGCATTCCAAGAACCAGATCATGGGGCATTTCTGGGATTACCAAGAGTTCCAAATCTTCCTGATGTAGAGCCCCGACCCGCAGCTTAACTGGCCCCGTGCGCCACATTATGAGACCTTTGGAAATTCTAGTCCCGTTGATAGCCGTCAGTGAAATTGGCCGCTCGATAGGCCGTAACTTTAAACCCAAACTTTGGGCACAGAAGGAAGAAACGAAGTTCCCTGCAGCTCCGGAATCCAATAGGGCTTCACAAGACCTGGAGACTGAATTGGAGACTAGAGTTACTGGAAGCAAGCAGTCCGAAGTTGGAGAAGCTTTTGTCGTAACTCCCAGCTTGACTCCTCCGGAACAAGCTAGGTCTGCCCGTTTCCCGGACGGACTTTACAAGATTTAAGAAAATGATCTGCGGCTCCACAGTAAAGGCAGAGTTTACCCTCACGACGACGCTGTCGTTCTTCCGGAGACAGTCGGGAGCGGTTAATTTGCATGGGCTCATCTGAGCTAGGTGAGGCCACCGGCCTAGGAGTAGGATTCCGGAACCTGGAACGATCCGAACGGTTACGTTCTCTTCCACGCTCCTGCATCCGAAGATCCACCTTGACGCAAAGGGAAATCAAATCTTCTAATGGATCCGGCAGATCTCTAGTAACCAGCTCGTCTTTCAGCCGGTCGGAAAGACCGTTCCAGAAGGCAGCTCTCAGGGCATCATTATTCCAGCGTAGTTCGGAAGCAATGGTCTGGAAATGAACCACGTACTGGCCCACGGAACGGGCGCCCTGCCGAACACGGAGCAAATCGGAAGAAGCAGTGGTCATTCTGCCGGGCTCGTCGAAAATCCTTCGAAAGGACGAGATGAAGTTGGTGTAGTTGGAAACCATGGGATCAGATCGTTCCCATAATGGAGACACCCAATCCAAAGCAGAACCTTCCAACAGAGAAATAATATATGCTACCTTGGACCGGTCTGTAGGAAAGTTGTGTGCAAGTAGCTCGAAATGTACCTCGCACTGGTTCAAGAAACCACGACAATTTTTGGGATTCCCATTATAGCGGGACGGAGTAGGCAACTGAAGGCGTGGAGTGACACCGGCCGATGGTTGAACATTGCTGGCAACGGCAACTGGTGCGACTGCTGGAACAGGAGCCGGAATTACTGAGGCCAGAGACGCCTGAATCTGATCCAGACGCCCGGACAACTGCTGGAGGTACTGCATCACCTGACCTTGTGCTGCTTCCTGACTTTGCACTCGAGAAGCCAGGTTCTGGATGGCACTAGAGTCCGTGTTCCGATCCCCCGAGTCCATGAGGCCTGAGTATACTATCACTGACCTGGTTTGGGAGTGTTGTGGACTCGGGGCTTCTTCCGATGACCGGGAAGAGGAACCGCCACTGGGTCGTAGTAGAGATGGCCGGATGTAGGTCTTCCTCATGCAGAACTAAGACGGCAGGCGGGAGGCCCAGAGGAATTCTTGTAGGTCTCCTGTAAGACAAGACTTGTAGAAATAATGAAGGCTGGGGTACTGAGATATTGGAGACACTGTGGTATTGAAGGCACTGAGGTACTGGGAGTACAGGGAGTGCTGGGAGACCCTTGGAGGCACGGAGGTGTTTGGAGGCACGGAGGTGCTTGGAGGCACGGAGGTGTTTGGAGACACCGAGGTGTTTGGAGGGACGAGGTGCTTGGAGGCACGAGGTGCTTGGAGACACGGAGGTAACTGGAGGCACGGAGGTGCTTTGAGGCGCGGAGGTGCTTGGAGGCACGGGGTGCTTGGAGGCACGAGGTGCTTGGAGGCACGGAGGTGCTTGGAGGCACGGAGGTAACTGGAGGCACGGAGGTAACTGGAGGCACGGAGGTAACTGGAGGCACGGAGGTGCTTGAGGCGCGGAGGTGCTTGGAGGCACGAGGTGCTTGGAGGCACGAGGTGCTTGGAGGCACGGAGGTGCTTGGAGGCACGGAGGTGCTTGGAGGCACGAGGTGCTTGGAGACACGAGGTGCTTGGAGGCACGGAGGTGCTTGGAGGCACGGAGGTGCTTGGAGGCACGAGGTGCTTGGAGACACGGAGGTAACTGGAGGCACGGAGGTGCTTGTAGGCACAGGATGCTTGGAAGCACAGGTTGCTTGTAGGCACAGGATGCTTGGAAGCACAGGTTGCTTGTAGGCACAGGATGCTTGGAAGCACAGGATGCTTGCAGGGACAGGATGCTTGGAAGCACAGGATGCTTGCAGGGACAGGATGCTTGGAAGCACAGGATGCTTGCAGGGACGAGGGAGCTCTGGATCATAGCTTCCACAGGAGAAACGAAGATACTCAGGCATCGGATCTCTGCCTGGTATCTGATTTTAAATTCCCCGCCCTAGCCTGATTGGCGGAGCAGGCAGGTGACGTCAGACCTGCTCCGCCTCCTTGCCCTTGCTTGTGATGGCGGCGCCCTTGCTTCCGGGAAGCCGCCGGAGAGCAGCGCCGACCCGCCGCTGAAGCCGGAGACTGACAGGGGAAGAGAGGCGCCGGGCAGACCAGGCCACCCGCAGGGACAAGCGCGGTCGCCGCTGCCCGAGGTTCGTGACAAAAGGTTTAATTGAAGTTGGAGTCCCAGGGAAAAAGATTAAAGAAAAGATTAAAAGAAAGTTGAGAGAAGAGGGGGAAACAGAGGAGGACAGACAGGAAAGCCTAGAATGGGACCCAGTAGGGACAGATTTGGTAGAGGAGGAAGTAGAGGCCATAGTGGTGGAAGAAACCCAAAATTTGGAGGAGGGGATGGTATCCTCAGGGTCTGTGGTTGGCCCAAGTAGTACATTAGAAAGTAGTAAAGTGGGTGACCAATGCCAGGTAATTAGATTTGCCCGTAAGCCACCTGATCCAGAGCCTCCTCTAGAGGATGGTTCTAGACAGGATGGGGAGGATGGTGATGGAATGACTTCAGTCATTGAGGAGGGTGATAATATCTCTGTGGAGGTAGTATATCAAGAGTGTGGATCCTCTATGGAGGTTTCAAAGTGTGTTAAGTAAAAGTGAGCAAGGTCCTGCCTCTATAACCAAAGAAACATGGATCCCCAACCCATACGATGCGCCACTATTAATGTGGCTTCTGTAGTTTCCGAACGAGCTCGTTTTATGGCCTTTGATTTTTTCAATATGATTGAGATTGATTTTTTTTGTTTTTGCAAGAGACCAGAATTAGTAAATTGGACACCCTACACAAGGTGAAGCGAGAGTGGAGGCATGGGCCTTCTTACTGGTCTCTTGAGGCCGAGCCGTACGGTGGGGTGGCAGTGCTTTTTACTGATATGGTAACTGTGCACAAGGTTATAGAATTACAGGCAGGTAGGTGTATGATTTTAGATATATACCTGAGGGGACATGACCTGAGACTCATTAACATCTATGGATCACAGTCATCATGGGACAGGAAATGTCTCTTCAGGGAGATAAAACCATTCCTTTTTTCGGCCCAGCAGATTGTCCTTGGAGGTGACTTTAACACAGTCATTAGGCCAAGAGACAGGGGAGGTTCAAGGACAACCCTGGGTCCTGATTCCAATTTTTTAGTTAGCATGATTAAACAGGCAGGTCTGGTGGATGTGCATGTTCGCCATTTCCCAGACCTCACGGATTACACCTATTTTAGTGGTAGTCACAGGTCTAGGATAGATAGGTTTTTTGTTAAGGGAACCTCAAAAACTTTGCCTCCAGAGGTAAAGCTAGTAGAATTCTCTGATCATGCTTTTCTCTTTGTCACTTTAAATGCATCAAAGACCACTCAGAAAGGACGGGGACTATGGCGCTTGAACTCTGAGCTCCTAAAGGAAGAAAGTGTTAGACAATCTTTTAGGGAATTCTTTCAATCACAGGAAACACTTTTGGAGGCAGGTTGGAGTAGATCTTCCGTAGGCTTGTTGCTAAAAAGAACTTGATAAGACAGAATATCTACAAGAGTCTGAGAAGGAAATTAGATTTCTTGATCTCTGAGCGTGGAGATAGTGGTGAAATCTCCAGAGTGAAGGCTCAGATAAGGGAATATCAGTATAACCGACTGGATTCTTTGGTTCTGGAGAGGGATTTTGGAAAATACCACTCGCCTGATCCCTACCAGAGCTGTGGAAAATCAGTAGAGGTGAAGGAGGTGAGGGGTCTTTATGATAGACAGGGTGTCCTTTGTGAGGATAAGGAAGACATCTTGAATGTTATTAGATCCTATTACTCCGATCTTTTGTCTGAGCAGCCACTTATCAGTGAAAGGATGGAAACATTTCTAAGTGAGACACCTGGACTTTGCAATCCAGATGCCTCTGTTGAAACCTTGGGTAGTGATGTGACAGCAGAGGAAGTTAAGAAGGTGATTGGTCAGTTAAATTTAAAGAAATCTCCAGGCCCAGATGGCTTAACATCTGAGTTTTATATAGTTTTTTCAGATCTCTGGATTCCTCGCCTTGTAGAAGTTTTAATGAGTGCCTGGGTGAGGGAACCCTCCCTCCTTCTATGAGGTTATCTGCTCTCATATTATTATCTAAGGGTAAGGATCCATCCCATATTGAGAACTGGCGCCCCATCACCCTTCTCAATACGGACAGGAAGATTTTGGCAAAAATTATTTTAATAGGTTGTCAGAGTTTTCAGAACAACTGCTTTCTCTGTCTCAGCACTGTACTGTGAAGGGCCGAAGCACCTTTAGTGCTGTCCTTGGCATCCGGGAGGCCATAGAGCGATGCCATGCTGAGAAATGGGGAAAGTACTTGCTGGCATTGGATCAGTCTAAGGCTTTTGACTGAGTGAACCATAAGTACCTTTGGGCCTTGCTTGAAAAGGTATGGATTTCCAGTTCGGGTGGTGAATT
Source organism: Pseudophryne corroboree (assembly GCF_028390025.1). NCBI lineage: Eukaryota > Metazoa > Chordata > Amphibia > Anura > Myobatrachidae > Pseudophryne > Pseudophryne corroboree. The sequence continues at coordinate 8,636,936 of NC_086444.1, forward strand.
GGCTAAAAACAATATACAGTCAGTCCGAAAGCTTCCCGCTTGTCAATGGTTGGGTGGGTCCTGCTTTTAAAGTGGGCTCTGGGGTCCGTCAGCCCCCTCCTGTATGTATTCGCGATTGATCCCTTCATCAGAAGGGTAGAGAACGGTGCAGTGGGAGGGGTGCAGCAAGGCTTGGAGCTACCTTTGAAGGTAGTGGCCTACGCAGATGATGTCACGGTGGTTTTGTCATCAGTGGCAGAGGCACGTGATATGAAAGATCTCATCTGTGAGTATTCTGAGGCCTCGTGCTCTAGAATAAATCGTGAGAAGTGTGAAGCTTTCTGGATGGGGAGGAAGGTGAGGAATTTTGCCTTCCAGATAGCCTCCCCCGGGCCAGTCCACAGATAAAGATTCTAGGCATGTGTTTCGATCATGGTGATTATGCCACTCTAAATTGGGAGAATACTCTGGAAATTGCTGCCAAGAAAGTAGAGAGCTGGAAGAGATGGAAATTCTCTTTCAGGGAAAGGGTTGATTTGGGCAAAACCTACCTGATCCCAATTTTTTTATATGCCAGCTATGTGTGTTTTTTGCCTCAGTCTTTATAGACCAGACTGAATTCTCTGTTCTTCCTCTTATTTTGGGGAAAAAGGAAGAATTTAATCAAGAGAGGTATCACAAATCGAGGAAAGATGGAGGGTTGGGTATGGTCAATCCTGTTGTCTTTTTTGTAACCATTTTTCTAAAATATAACTTTGGGAGTTTTTTGTTAGAGACTCCCCCTCGATGGGTAAGTGGATTTAGTGTTTGGGTGTCTCCTTTCCTTAGACTTTGGTTAGAAGGAGGCCAAGTGAAGAGCCCTCAAATTCGGAGTGGGTATCTTCCGATCTACGTTATCCAGTGCTTGAAAGTGACAAAGCGTTGGGGACTGGAAGTGGGGGAAGTCAAAGACCTGTCCAGGAAGGAGTTGGGGGAGAGGATTTTGCAAACCCACTTTCACGTTCCAATAAACAAGAAAAAGCGCTGGGAAACTGGATAAGAATATACTTACAATTTTAATAAAGAATTAAAAATTCATTTATACTGTTGCAACAGATGATTAAAACAACGGTGTATCTAATTGAAATTTAGGGCATGATATAGCACTGCAATAAGTTGAGAAAGTCCCATATACTTAATATGGATTGTATACTGTTGGCCAGTACTCAAAAGAGCCAGTTCATCCCCAAAATTAGTGCCACAGTCCAGGAACAATTGTAAGCGAATGATAATATTACCAACTGCAGTTAGAATTGACCTTGCTGGCTTGGTTCAAGATGCTACTTGGTCCAATTGATCGCTCAGGTCCCAAATTGTGCAGATGTTCAATTCGCTGATGGCAAGGTTCCTATATCCGACTTCTAGGCGTTTGTAGGGGTGTAAGGGATGAGAGTCCAGCCAATCCACCGACGCGTTTCGCTGTTTAGCACAGCTTTTTCAAGGTGATAAGTTGCAGTGACTGAATGCACTTTATATAGCAGTGCTAATAGCCCATGTGAAACAGGTGAGTCAAATTACAAACTTATGAATAATATATAAATAAAAATTTTATCCAGTTTCCAAGTGAAATGACAGACTTTGAGACTATAAGAGCATTGGAGCGTCTTATTTTTCTAAATGCAAAGTCCGTTTTTTATGTGTAAACAGTAATAATAGTGTAATTGGGCTCCGGTTTCCGATCATGTGATCGCGAATTAGCTTCCTTTGTCTGGAGCGCAAACATGCTCCAGTTTCCTGCATGTGGAACGCAAACTCGTTCCTAATGGTTGGCGCCCGGTCACGTGGCCGGCACAAAGCCAAGCCTCCGGCCGGCCCAGCGTTCTGTTGCTAGGCTACAGACCGCACGAAGGAACTTACTCCGGCCACGTGACCGGACGCTCAACTTGACGTTGTATAACACTCAGGGTCTCCGTCACTAGGTTCATTTTAATATCACATGACCGTCCGGGCCAATAGTTTCATAGACATTTAGTTCATTAGTTAAAACAAGTATAAGGTTGTTATATTCCACAACAAAAGGGACTTTGCAGGATAAATTAGACATAACATCAGCACATGAATTTAATAAATATCCAATATCATATGGGTATATTCAGAATCACTTATATTCATGTGTTATATTTTAAATACAGGGATTAGTGCCATCTTGTGGTAAAAAGTTAATATTGCACTCTCCACATAATTTTTAATCAACATGTTATAAACTTTCTTTGTCAAAAGCTCATATGATATTCCGTACTTGTTTTTAGTATTCAAATTTTGTTTATACTGTATTCACAAGATGGTATATATTAATATTCCAAAAAAAAACTGTTATTAGCATGCAAAAAGGAATATCTAAATTCTTAGAGAGAAGATGTTATTACACTCTTAAATAACTTTGTCTATGTTGAAAGAAGGCTATGTTTGAAAGGTCATGTAGAACTATACACAGATATGGGTATGTAAGATCATATCAAAAATGGATATATACAAGAGTAGATATATCAAGGATGGAGCAAAGCTAGAGGACTGCATTTAACTCAAGTGCCTCGTTAAGACCACTGGGAAAAAGTGTATTTAACTGAAAGGTCCAAAAGATTTCCTGTCTACAGAGTCTAGTGAACCTATCACCCCCCCCCTAGTTGTTTTTGGGATGTATTCTAAACCTGTGATTCTTAGAGTGGATGGATCCTTGTTGTGATAAAGGGCAAAATGTCTAGATACGCTATGTTTTGTTACACCATTTATGATGTTTCTTCTATGTTCCATGAATCTCGTTTTTAACATCCTGGTTGTTCTGCCTACGTATTTTAACTGGCAGTCACAGTTCAAAAGATACACCACCCATTTGGTGTTGCAGTTGATAAAACTTTTTATCGGAATATTTTTCCCTTCTATGGGTAAGTGGATGGTAATAGTTTTATCACATGTATGGATGCATGTTGTGCATCTTGTTGCTCCACACTTAAAAAAACCCTTTAACTTGTTTTTTAACCATGTGGAACCCTTATTATATGTATCTTCCTTGGATCTTAATTGGCTTGGTGCCAGTATGGTTTTTAAAGATTTATTTTTCCTAAAAACAAAGTCAGGTTTCAGTGGCAAAATGTCACACAGAACCGGATCACACCGCAGCATATGAAAATTATGTTTAACTGCGGATCTAATCTCATTAGATCTGGAATTAAATTTTGAGATGAAAGCCCATTCTTTATTTTTCCCTGTTGGTTTATTTTTATCTTTCAAAACTAGTAGAGATTCTCTATCCAAGTCCAATACTTCTCTCATAGCTTGATCTAACAAATATTGAGGATAATCTTTATATTGGAAGGTCTTCATTAGAGTGTCTGCTTGTTTGATGAAAGACTCTATGGTGGAACAATTTCTACGAAGACGTAGTAATTGTCCTTTGGGTATATTATTCTTCCATGCCACATGGTGTGCACTCCTATAGTTCAAAAAGGCGTTACAACCTACTTCCTTAACAAAATTGGAAGTCTGAATCTGACCGTTGACAATTTCAATAGTCAAATCCAGGAAGTCAAGTTTAGAGGTGCTAGAAGAAGAAGTGAAAACTAAATTATAAGTGTTGGTGTTGAGATAATCAACAAAATGCGTGAAAGAAGAGAGGTCCCCATCCCAAATAATAAATAGATCGTCTACGTATCAGCCATAGAGGACCAGGCCCGCACCAGGTCCCACCCCCCAGAGGAGCTCCTCCTCCAATTCACCCACATAGGAGGTTGGCATAACTTGGCGCGAACCTGGTCCCCATGGCCGTGCCCATAGTCTGACGATAAAAAGTGTCCGAAAAAAGAAAATAATTATGTGAAAGAATAAAAAATAGAATCTAGTAAGAACTTCCTGTGTCTCTCGGTGAGGTCCCCATCGCGGTCTAAAACTTTCCTAATAGCCTTAACACCAAGTCCAGGGGGGATGTTGGTGTACAGGCTAACCACATCAAGTGTAGCCAATAGATAAGAAGGCTTCCAAGATATTTCTTTAATTAGTTGTAAAAAATGCATAGTGTCACGAACATGGGACCTCAACCTGGAGACACGAGGTTGCAGATATCTATCAACATAGGCTGAAAGATAAGAAGTTAAAGAATTAACACCCGAAATAATGGGACGTCCAGGAGGTGCAGTGAGGGACTTGTGAATTTTGGGTAAGTGATAGAAGATAGGAATAGTCGGAAATGCTGGAAATAAAAATCTAAACTCCTCCTTGGATATGACACCATCATCTAATGCATCTGTAAGTAAATGATGTAATTCACTTAAATAAGAAGGAGTGGGATCACCTGGTAAGACATGGTAAAATTGGTTATCCAATAGTTGTCTATGGGCTTCATTTATGTAATCAATTTTGTTAAGAATAACTAGGCCTCCGCCTTTATCCGCTTCCTTGATGACTATCGAATTATCCTCTGTTAGTTTTTTTATTGCTTGTTTTTCCCATTTTGTTAGATTATTTTTGGGCTTGTTTTTTGTAAGACAGATAGATCTAAAGTCCTCAAGGGTAGCTTTGTAGAAGGTTTCTACTTGGCTATTCTTGAAGCTTATAGGGAAAAAGTCTGATTTTGCTCTGCATGAACTTTTATCGATTTCAAACAATTTTTGGGGAGACTCCTGACGGCTATCTTTTTCTAATTCCTCCAATATTTTTAGAGCGGGGTCGTCTGTAGAGTCTAGCACTATGTGCAAGGTATTGCCATCTAGACTACTGTCTTTCTTTTTAGCAAAAAAACGTTTTCTGCACAGGGTTCTAACAAAACGGTTGAGATCCATATATAAATCAAATAGGTTTGGTTCTTCAGAGGGGGCAAATTTTAAACCTTTTGATAAAAGGGAGAGTTCTGCCTCAGATAACTTTTTTGAGGATAGATTGAAGATACTTTTGACATTGTTGGATCTATTAGTCTTATTTAGTTTCTTAGATCTCTCCTTTTTACCTCCCTGTTTTCCTCTGAACTTGGATTTCTGTTTCTTTTTGGGGTGTAGTCTTGATTCTTTTTGGGCCACGATTTCTCCCAATTGTGGTAATGGCGTCGGTCCAAAAAAGAGGAGGAAGAAGCAGCTGAAATACTATCATTTGCTTCTCTGTACCCCCCCAGTATAATGTCCTTTTGGACGTGCTCCTGTTTGGTGGAATCTACTGTTTTGGCCTAGATAGTGAGAAGTTCCAGTAGATGTATTAGGTGATGGTCTAGAGTCATTATTTCTAGGTAGTTTTTCCTGTCTCCAATTAGAATCTTTAGTGGACTTTTCATTAGTGTCCCTGGATGTCCTATATTTATTCTTAAAGGACTTGACACTACCATTTTTATAATCATCTAAATCACGTTTAAATTTAGAACATTTTGACTCTGTAATTGTCAGTTCAAATTTTAGTACCTTTTCTGCTGTTATACGGTCTCTTTCTATATACTCTTGTGTTGTTTTGGAAACCTCTAGCTTTTTCTTTTTATTGAGTCTATTTCAGTGACCAGTTGATCTACTTTTTTGTTCCTATATTTAATAACCACTTCCATGAGACTGAGTGAGCATTTGTCTAGAATGCCTTCCCATTCTTCCTGGAATTCTGGTATATCTTGAAAAATAGAAGGTTTAAATAAATGCAGTCCCCTAGGTATGATTTTTTTATCGACATACCTTTGTAAATTTATGCTGTCCAACCAATGTTTGGTCTCTTGTTTTAACAGATCCTCTAAGGTTAGAAAATCTGATTTTAGTAAGTCTCCATTGTTGGTGTTCTCTGGGCCTTTATTATAATCCCATTTGGACATATATAATTGTCTCCTATTGTGTCTGTCACTAAACGAAGAAAAGCAGCTCATGACAGCAGCCAAATGAAAACTATGTGTGAAATGCAGAAAATGGAATTACTAAGTAATTACCTTTAGCGCTCGTAATGAGTTGCTTTTCCTATAGCAGCTAATATAACGGGGTTTGTTAGACCCCACAACTGAAATACCAATAAACAAGAAAAAGCACTGGGAAACTGGATAAGAATATACTTACAATTTTAATAAAGAATTAAAAATTCATTTATACTGTTGCAACAGATGATTAAAACAACGGTGTATCTAATTGAAATTTAGGGCATGATATAGCACTGCAATAAGTTGAGAAAGTCCCATATACTTAATATGGATTGTATACTGTTGGCCAGTACTCAAAAGAGCTAGTTCATCCCCAAAATTAGTGCCACAGTCCAGGAACAATTGTAAGCGAATGATAATATTACCAACTGCAGTTAGAATTGACCTTGCTGGCTTGGTTCAAGATGCTACTTGGTCCAATTGATCGCTCAGGTCCCAAATTGTGCAGATGTTCAATTCGCTGATGGCAAGGTTCCTATATCCGACTTCTAGGCATTTGTAGGGGTGTAAGGGATGAGAGTCCAGCCAATCCACCGACGCGTTTCGCTGTTTAGCACAGCTTTTTCAAGGTGATAAGTTGCAGTGACTGAATGCCCTTTATATAGCAGTGCTAATAGCCCATGTGAAACAGGTGAGTCAAATTACAAACTTATGAATAATATATAAATTAAAATTTTATCCAGTTTCCAAGTGAAATGACAGACTTTGAGACTATAAGAGCATTGGAGCGTCTTATTTTTCTAAATGCAAAGTCCGTTTTTTATGTGTAAACAGTAATAATAGTGTAATTGGGCTCCGGTTTCCGATCACGTGATCGCAAATTAGCTTCCTTTGTCTGGAGCGCAAACATGCTCCAGTTTCCTGCATGTGGAACGCAAACTCGTTCCTAATGGTTGGCGCCCGGTCACGTGGCCGGCACAAAGCCAAGCCTCCGGCCGGCCCAGCGTCCTGTTGCTAGGCTACGGACCGCACGAAGGAACTTACTCCGGCCACGTGACCGGACGCTCAACTTGACGTTGTCTAACACTCAGGGTCTCCGTCACTAGGTTCATTTTAATATCACATGACCGTCCGGGCCAATAGTTTCATAGACATTTAGTTCATTAGTTAAAACAAGTATAAGGTTGTTATATTCCACAACAAAAGGGACTTTGCAGGATAAATTAGACATAACATCAGCACATGAATTTAATAAATATCCAATATCATATGGGTATATTCAGAATCACTTATATTCATGTGTTATATTTTAAATACAGGGATTAGTGCCATCTTGTGGTAAAAAGTTAATATTGCACTCTCCACATAATTTTTAATCAACATGTTATAAACTTTCTTTGTCAAAAGCTCATATGATATTCCGTACTTGTTTTTAGTATTCAAATTTTGTTTATACTGCATTTACAAGATGGTATATATTAATATTCCAAAAAAAAACGTGTTATTAGCATGCAAAAAGGAATATCTAAATTCTTAGAGAGAAGATGTTATTACACTCTTAAATAACTTTGTCTATGTTGAAAGAAGGCTATGTTTGAAAGGACATGTAGAACTATACACAGATATGGGTATGTAAGATCATATCAAAAATGGATATATACAAGAGTAGATATATCAAGGATGGAGCAAAGCTAGAGGACTACATTTAACTCAAGTGCCTCGTTAAGACCACTGGGAAAAAGTGTATTTAACTGAAAGGTCCAAAAGATTTCCTGTCTACAGAGTCTAGTGAACCTATCACCCCCCCTAGTTGTTTTTGGGATGTATTCTAAACCTGTGATTCTTAGGGTGGATGGATCCTTGTTGTGATAAAGGGCAAAATGTCTAGATACGCTATGTTTTGTTACACCATTTATGATGTTTCTTCTATGTTCCATGAATCTCGTTTTTAACATCCTGGTTGTTCTGCCTACGTATTTTAACTGGCAGTCACAGTTCAAAAGATACACGACCCATTTGGTGTTGCAGTTGATAAAACTTTTTATCAGAATATTTTTCCCTTCTATGGGTAAGTGGATGGTAATAGTTTTATCACATGTATGGATGCATGTTGTGCATCTTGTTGCTCCACACTTAAAAAAACCCTTTAACTTGTTTTTTAACCATGTGGAACCCTTATTATATGTATCTTCCTTGGATCTTAATTGGCTTGGTGCCAGTATGGTTTTTAAAGATTTATTTTTCCTAAAAACAAAGTCAGGTTTCAGTGGCAAAATGTCACACAGAACCGGATCACACCGCAGCATATGAAAATTACGTTTAACTGCGGATCTAATCTCATTAGATCTGGAATTAAATTTTGAGATGAAAGCCCATTCTTTATTTTTCCCTGTTGGTTTATTTTTATCTTTCAAAACTAGTAGAGATTCTCTATCCAAGTCCAATACTTCTCTCATAGCTTGATCTAACAAATATTGAGGATAATCTTTATATTGGAAGGTCTTCATTAGAGTGTCTGCTTGTTTGATGAAAGACTCTATGGTGGAACAATTTCTACGAAGACGTAGTAATTGTCCTTTGGGTACATTATTCTTCCATGCCACATGGTGTGCACTCCTATAGTTCAAAAAGGCGTTACAACCTACTTCCTTAACAAAATTGGAAGTCTGAATCTGACCGTTGACAATTTCAATAGTCAAATCCAGGAAGTCAAGTTTAGAGGTGCTAGAAGAAGAAGTGAAAACTAAATTATAAGTGTTGGTGTTGAGATAATCAACAAAATGCGTGAAAGAAGAGAGGTCCCCATCCCAAATAATAAATAGATCGTCTACGTATCAGCCATAGAGGACCAGGCCCGCACCAGGTCCCACCCCCCAGAGGAGCTCCTCCTCCAATTCACCCACATAGGAGGTTGGCATAACTTGGCGCGAACCTGGTCCCCATGGCCGTGCCCATAGTCTGACGATAAAAAGTGTCCGAAAAAAGAAAATAATTATGTGAAAGAATAAAAAATAGAATCTAGTAAGAACTTCCTGTGTCTCTCGGTGAGGTCCCCATCGCGGTCTAAAACTTTCCTAATAGCCTGAACACCAAGTCCAGGGGGGATGTTGGTGTACAGGCTAACCACATCAAGTGTAGCCAATAGATAAGAAGGCTTCCAAGATATTTCTTTAATTAGTTGTAAAAAATGCATAGTGTCACGAACATGGTACCTCAACCTGGAGACACGAGGTTGCAGATATCTATCAACATAGGCTGAAAGATAAGAAGTTAAAGAATTAACACCCGAAATTATAGTGTGTGATGTGAAAAACGAGGTGGTCACTTCATCACGAGGACGCTAGACCGGAAACAGCGCGAGGTGCGCATGCGCAATGAGACCCGGAGGACACAGGAAGTGGGGCGGAAGTGACGCGAAAAGCGTCCTGTCCGTTTTTACATGTTCATATATGATTTCTCCATGTATTTTGCTCGTTTTTCACATCACACACTATAATTAGGCTCACTATCAGTAGCCATATCTCGTATCTACATCTAAATTTAGTTTTGTGTTATAATTCTTAAAGATTAACACTAACAGGAAGTGATGTCATAGACACTCTTCCTTAATCAGTGCTGCTATAAATAAGAGTGTTTGTACACTAGTCCCTTACCCCTTGATGAAGTCTAAGGACGAAACGCGTTGGGTGTACCTCCACTGACTCTCCATCTTCAAAAAGATAAGATCATTTTTATCATCCTGAAATTTTTTATCAGTATGAAATTGTTTTTACTGATTTTACATGATTTTGGATTCTAGCTAAATTATATACTCTATTTTTACCTGTTTATGTTTTTTAAAAATCTCTTTTTTTACTGCATATCAAAAAAAATTTTTACCTACTTTTTTTATCCCATCATTATGTTATAAATTGTATAAATAAATATATTGTTACCCTTTTTCTAAAACCGTATCCTGCCATATTCTTCATAGTTATTTTAATTGATAGACACTGTAAGTCGCTGGTACCCCTATTTCCCCCTCTTTTTCTCATATATATATATATATATATATATATATATATATACATCCAGCAGCAGCCGACACTTACATACATAGGACAACTTGTTTCGGTGCCAGATCTATGTGCAATAGCCCTCCAGAAACAAACGGCACTCAGAGACAACAAATATGATCAAAGTGATGTTAATCCATAGTGATGTTAATCCCTAATCCTATGGATTAACGTCATTTTGACCATATTTGTTGTCTCTGAGTGCCGTTTGTTCTTGGAGGACTATAGATATATATATATATATATATATAAATATATACATACTGTGTAGATTGGCCCCCTGGGTTCAGTAGTACGACTGCCGCGGTGCCCTCCTGGAATTAATACATGTGTCCATATCCGGAATTACAGACGAGGCGGCACTCCATCGGTTTTATATGAAAACATAAAAGTGATTTATTGCTCCATAGGGCACCGTTTCAAGACTATGCAGCCTTTTTGTCAGGGCGTGGTATATCAAGGCTGCACAGCCTTGAAACGGTGCCCTATGGAGCAATAAATCACTTTTATGTTTTCATATAAGACTGATGGAGTGCCGCCTCGTCTGTAATTCCGGGCATTGACATATATATATATATATATATATATTACACACAAATATACATACACACACTAACAGACCCGAAGTATAATGTGTCACCTCAGTCACTGCCTCTCCCCATGCTTAGCTCCACCCTGTCTTTGGAACTCGTCAGTGGTTGGGATGACCAGGGGAGGGGGTTGCACATGCTGCAGCGGCTATTATATCCCCGGGAAGGGGAAGAGGTCGTGGCAGTGATGGTTGCTTTCAACGGTGGGGGCGGTACTATTAATCCTGGTGGCTGTGATGTCCACGGGTGGGCAGAACCCATAGGCAACTGCCCATTATGTTCAATGTAAAAGATGGCTCTCTGCAAGGAGTGTCAATACTATGGGAGCAAGAGGCTTAGGGGTGCCTGGACCCAGGATATAAAGGGCGAGATTCAAATGCTACCGCCCCCTACCTCCCGTCTAAAGTGACGGGAGATCGCAGGGGTGATATACAAATGTCACCCGTTTTAATGCTGATCGCTCCCAAAGCAGTTGGGTCCCCGACTAAACTATCCGGCCCAATGCGAAAAGTCCTGTTTGGGCTCCTCCGGGGATAGCGAGCTGAAATGCTGATGTCACGCCCGCCGTAAGCAACATTTGAATAGCTGCCGTAAGGGATGATCGCGGGCGGGAGGGGGAGGCAACATTTGAATCTAGCCCAAAGTTGCATACCAATTACCCAGATTTGTGTGCTAAGCAATTGGGTCTGATCCATTGCCCACCCTGACTTGTATAACATAACATTGTCAGTGAGAGGTGTGTGTAGTGGATGTTAGTAAGGGGGCACTGTAATGTGTGTCATACACTTATGTATGTGTCATTGTAATGAGCAAGAACCCTCCCTCCCCCACAACTATAATACACTCCTTATATATCTATCCATATCTCCTGTCTGTGGTGACATCCTTTCCCTAAACTACAGTCTTCCTGTCATGCTTAGTGGGGTTTTTTTACAATTGTTTGTCTTGTAGGGTGCATTCTCCATTCAACAGACTGAAAGGCGAGGGGGGGGGGCTGGAGGTGGGAGGGAGAAGGCAGAGGTTTTGCCTAGGGTGCCGAAAAACCTTGCACCGGCCCTGGTTAGAGGCAATTTTGCACTAAGAATTGGCACGGCAATTGGAGAAGCGGGTTATGGGAGTCATTAGGTCTTACTACTGCTACCTTTTATCTTAACAGCCACTTATCAGAGAGAAGATGAAACATTTCCTCAGCGGTACAATAGGGTTTGAGGAGCTTGATCCCTCTTTTGACTCTTTGGGCGGTGATGTAGTGGTGGAGGAAGTCAAGAATGCCGTAGACAGTCTGTCTATGAAGTGTCTATAAAGACATCCTGGCTTCTCATATTGTAGAGGTATTTAATGAAAGCATGGGTGAGGGGTTGCTCCCTCCCTCTATGAGATCTTCTGCTCTAATGTTGTTGTCCAAGGTAAGGATCAGCCTGTATTGAGAACTGGCATCACATCGCTCTTCTCAATACAGACAAAGATTGTGGTAAAAGTACTCTTCAATCGGCTGAAGTTTCCAGGCTATTGCTTTCCCCATCTCAGCATTGCACCGTGAAGGGCCATAGTAACTTTGGTCCTGTCCTTGGCATCCGGAAGGCCATGGAACGATGTCATGCTGAAAAGTGGGGAAAGTATTTGCTGGCATTGTACCAGTCCAAAGCTTTTGACTTTGTGAATCATCAGTATTTGTGGGCTGTATTGGAAAGGTATGGTCTTCCTGTGTGTGTGGTAGATTGGCTGCATGTCTTTATAATCAGGTCGAGAGCTTCCTAATGGGTTAATTGCTGGATAGGCCCTTTCATGGTTAACTTGGTTTACCATCAGGGATGTCCTTTGAGCGCCCTTTCATATGTGTTTGCAATTGATCCTTTTTCGTGAGAAGGACTGAGAGTGGCACTGTAGAGTGGGTGCAACTGGGCCCTGTGTCTCCAGTTAGGGTGGTGGCCTATGCAACTGATGTCACACTTGTCCTGTCATCTGTGGCAGAGGCACATGGCATGGAACATCTATTCTGTGAATACTCTAAAGCTTCATGTTCCAGAGTCAAACAGACAAGTGTGAAGCTTTTTGGAAGGGGGAGGAAGGTGATGAGTTTTGCTCCTCCAGACAGCCTCCCCTGGGCCAGCTCAGAGATCAAAATTTTTGGCTGTGGTGATTATGCCACTCAAAATTGGGAGAAAAGCCTGGAAGATGCTACCAAGAAGGTACAGTCTTGCAAAACTGTTAGGGTCTCCTGCCCTGTGCTGCCACGTCGTCATGGCAACCGGGAGACAAGTGCTAGTGGAGTAACCTGAGCGCAGCTGATACTCCGGTTCGGGTCTTTTGCTGTGCAGTGGTTATAGGCTCTGTGCACGGCAGGGGATCCGGTGCTGGTTTTTGTGCTCACAGTCTGTGAGGTCTGAGTGGGGCGTGGACAGCACCTGCTTTATAAGGCCTCTTTTCAGGGTAAGCAGATGCTGCTGAATCTCTGTTGGTTAGTCAGTTCATGAAAGTTAGCCAGTACTGTGTAGCTTTGTATTTGTTTGTTGCTTACTGCAAATAGGCCTGGGGATTTGGTATTACACTCTGCCAATCCAGACCTAGCAGTAAGACTGGAGTCAGTCGTTTAGCTTGCTGAGGTTCTTTTATTACTCTGTGAACTTAGCAAGTTTGCGGCTGTATTCTAACACTTGCCTGTCTAATCCTGTCTCACTGTGCTAGGTGTCAGGTGTCAGTTTAGTGGCAGTAAGCTTAAACCTGTGCACTGCAAGTGAGAATCAGGATTGTGGAGGCTCTCCTTGTGTCTATCATTCCATCTCTGACCAAGGAGTTTACTGCCACACCCGTTGGTAACCCTTTAGGGTTTTGCTGTTGCCCTTAGCAACAGCATTTCGGGTTCTCTACGTATTAAAACACAACATCTTGCTTTTTACATCTGAGCAGTTCTAATACAAGGGAGATACCCAGTTCCTTAGCCTCTGGGCTTCTCTGTTCACTGTGTGTGTATTTTGTTACCCTATCACCTTCTGTGTACGTTATGTCATATTCCCCAGTTTGTCTGTGAGTCCATTTGTTTTGCATAACAGTTCAAACACCAGTACATTCCTGCAGACACTGGAGTGCATAACAGTTCTGACACTAGTACTTTCCTGCAGGCACTGGTGTGCATAACATATTCAGCAGCCTAATACTCCTGTTGAAATTTTGTGGGAATATGGAGCATACCCCTCAAAATACGTTGCAACAGGTGGTCGATCAGGTGCAGGTCCTGACTCGGCAATTTAATGATTTGTCCATTAAAATGCACACCTCCCAGGCTGCTGGCGGAGCTCCCGCAGCAGCAGCACCTGCAGGGGTTAAGGAGCCGAAAGTAAATCTCCCGGATCGTTTTTCTGGAGATCGCTCGCAGTTCTTTTGTTTCAAGGAGAGCTGCAAGCTATACTTCCGGCTTAGGCCTCAGTCTTCTGGGTCGGAGATTCAGCGGGTGGGCATAGTGATTTCCTTGCTACAAGGAGACCCACAGGTCTGGGCATATGGGTTGCAGCCTGACTGTCCGTCGCTTAAAAGTGTTGATGCTTTTTTTACGGCACTGGGCATGTTGTATGATGACCCTGACAAGACGGCCTCAGCCGAGGCTCAGATTTCGATCCTTAAGCAAGGGCGAAGGCCAGTTGAGGTTTACTGTACGGAGTTTCGGAGGTTGGCCCATGATACCCAGTGGAATGACCCAGCCCTGAGACACCAGTACCGAAGAGGTCTTTCTAACCAGATAAAGGACCAACTGGTACAATATCCCTTGCCTGATAGCTTGGATCAGCTCATGCAGTTATCCATCCGGGTGGATAGACGGCTGAGAGAGCGTAGGCTTGAAAGGGAGACTGAGATTTCCTTCCTTCCCAAGGGAACCTCAGACTCTGAGGAATTTTCTGAGGAGCCTATGCAGATTGGGGCTACCCGCCTCTCCTCGCGTGAGAAGACGCGGAGGAGACAGCAGGGGTTGTGTTTGTACTGTGGGAATAAAGGTCATGTGGTAGTATCATGCCCAGAAAAGCCGGAAAACTTCAGGGCCTGAGGGTGATGGGAAATATCCTGTCAGGCCTGAAGTCAGAATTTCCCAAGAAGACTTTTATCATTCCGGTGACCTTGAAGATCCTCGGTCAAACTGTCAAGACTGAGGCCTTTGTGGACAGTGGGGCCGACGGGGTTTTTATGGACCGCCAATTCGCCCTAAAACACTCTGTTCCCTTAGTACCCTTGGCATCGGAAATTGAGATTTGTGGGTTAAACGGGGAACCATTATCCCAAGGTAAAATTACCTCTTGCACTAGCCAGATTTCTTTGTTTATTGGAGCCACACACTCTGAAAAATTGTCCTTTTATGTGACTGTCTGTACTTTTGCCCCATTGGTGTTGGGGTTACCCTGGTTAAGGGCCCACAATCCTCAATTTGACTGGGTCTCTGGGGAGATTCTTAGTTGGGGTACTGATTGTTTCAGGAGTTGCTTGAGCCTTCCAGTCAGGCTCTCGCAGCTAAGTTTGCCAGGATTGCCAGGGTGTTATGCAGATTTTGCGGACGTGTTCTCCAAAAAAGTTGCAGAGGTACTACCTCCCCATCGCCCCTATGACTGTGCCATTGATTTGTTGCCAAATGCTAAGCTTCCCAAGAGCAGGTTGTACTCCCTGTCACGTCCTGAGACTCAGGCTATGGCAGAGTACATTCAGGAGAACTTGGCTAAGGGATTTATCAGACCTTCACAGTCTCCAGTTGGGTCGGGGTTCTTCTTCGTGGGTAAAAAGGACGGTTCGTTGCGACCCTGCATCGACTTCAGGGAATTGAACCGTATCACGATTAAAAACTCATACCCACTGCCTCTCATTTCGGTCTTGTTTGACCAGCTTCGTACTGCCACCATTTTTTCTAAGATTGACCTACGCGGTGCGTACAATCTAATCCGAATAAGAGAGGGGGATGAATGGAAGACTGCCTTTAATACCCACTCAGGGCATTATGAATATTTGGTGATGCCTTTTGGGCTCTGTAATGCCCCGGCAGTCTTCCAGGATTTCATGAATGATGTGCTCAGGGAATATTTGGATAGATTCTTAGTTGTATACTTAGATGACATCCTAATCTTCTCCCATTCCCTGGAGGAACATCGGAAGCATGTACGCTTAGTCCTCCAGAAACTCAGAGACCACCGGCTTGGGGCGAAGCTGGAGAAGTGCGAATTTGAAGTTCAGCAAATCGCATTTCTAGGATATATTATCTCCCCAGAAGGTTTCCAAATGGAGGGTTCCAAGGTACAGGCAGTCCTGGATTGGGTGCAGCCCACTAGTTTGAAGGCGCTTCAGCGTTTCCTGGGCTTTGCGAATTTTTATAGACGATTTATCGCTGGATTTTCGTCTATAGTGGCGCCCTTGGTGGCACTCACTAAGAAAGGGGCGGATGTTGCTCACTGGTCTTGTGAGGCTAAAGCGGCTTTTGCCCGTCTCAAAAGGGCATTTGTTTCGGCCAAGGTGCTGCGACACCCAGATCCAGAGCGTCCTTTTGTGGTGGAGGTGGATGCCTCTGAGATGGGTATTGGGGCAGTGCTTTCTCAGATGGGAGTGTCTGATAATCGCCTTCATCCCTGTGCTTACTTTTCCCGTAAATTTTCGCCTGCCGAGATGAATTATGACGTGGGTAACCGGGAATTGTTGGCTATTAAGGATGCACTCGAGGAGTGGAGACACTGGCTTGAGGGGGCTAAGTTTGTGGTCTCAATTCTCACTGACCATAAGAATCTGGCATATTTAGAGTCAGCGAAGCGTCTCAATGCCAGGCAGGCACGATGGGCTTTGTTTTTTGCTCGCTTTAATTTTTTGATAACATATCGCCCTGGGTCAAAAAACATCAAGGCTGATGCGCTCTCGCGGAGTTTTGCTCCAATCCAGGAGACCACCGAGGAGCCGTTGCCCATTGTTTCCCCATCATGTATTAAAGTGGGCATTACCCAGGACCTCTTATCATTAGTCCTTAGAGCACAGGAGCAGGCTCCTCCAGACCTTCCGGTAGGTCTTTTGTTTGTGCCTCCTAGGTTAAGACAGCGAGTGTTCCTGGAATTCCATGCCAAGAAGTCGGCAGGTCACCCGGGTATTGCCAGAACTCGGGAGTTGCTATCTAGGGCGGTGTGGTGGCCCTCGGTGGCTAAGGATGTGGATCAGTGGGTTCGGGCATGTGACATCTGTGCCCGAAATAAGACTCCTAGAGGGGTTCCTGTTGGCCCATTACATCCACTCTCTATCCCATCTAAGCCATGGACCCACATTTCAATGGATTTTGTGGTGGACTTGCCCAAATCCTCGGGGATGACAGCCATCTGGGTTGTCGTTGACAGGTTTTCGAAGATGGCGCACTTCGTTCCACTGGTTGGGCTGCCATCAGCCAGACGCCTGTCTGAATTATTTATGCTGCATGTTGTGCGTCTCCACGGGTTGCCACTTGATGTGGTCTCTGACCGCGGATCCCAGTTTGTGGCCAAATTCTGGAGGGCATTTTGTTCCGATCTCCAGATTTCTGTCAGCTTGTCGTCAGGCTACCATCCGCAGTCTAATGGGCAGACTGAAAGGGTGAACCAGTCCTTGGAGCAGTTCCTCAGGTGTTATGTCTCCAAGTGTCAGACTGACTGGGTTGCTCATCTGTCCATGGCGGAGTTTGCCTATAACAACGCGGCTCACTCTGCTACAGGGATCTCTCCCTTCCTTTGTGTGTATGGGCATCATCCTAAGGCCAATTCTTTTGACCCCCTGGACTCCACGCCTGGTGGTTCCTCTGTGGTTTCGGTCCTTAGAGGTATTTGGCGGAAAGTGAAGAAAGCCCTTGTGTCTGTGTCATTAGTGACCAAAAGGGTTTTTGATAAGCGGAAAAGACCCTGCAGCTTCAAATTAGGAGACTTCGTCTGGTTGTCTACCAAGAATTTGAAGTTGAGACAGCCATCTCATAAGTTAGGGCCCCGGTTCATCGGCCCTTATAAGATCACCAGGGTTATCAATCCGGTGGCATTTCAGTTAGATCTGCCCCGTTCTTTGGGTATCAATAAAACATTTCATTGTTCCCTTTTAAAACGGGCGATTAGTAATCCTTCTTCCAGTGGAAGACCTTCCCCTCTTCTGATACGTGGCCAGAGGGAGTTTGTTGTTGAAAGGATTCTTGACTCCAAGGTGGTTCGGGGTCGGCTGTCATTTTTGGTGCACTGGAAGGGGTATGGCCCGGAGGAGCGGTCATGGGTGCGCAGTTGTGATCTTCATGCCCCCAGACTGATACGCTCTTTCTTCTCGCAGTTCCCCGATAAACCCGGTGGTAGGGGTTCTTTGACCCCTCGTCAGAGGGGGGGTACTGTTAGGGTCTCCTGCCCTGTGCTGCCACGTCGTCATGGCAACCGGGAGACAAGTGCTAGTGGAGTAACCTGAGCGCAGCTGATACTCCGGTTCGGGTCTTTTGCTGTGCAGTGGTTATAGGCTCTGTGCACGGCAGGGGATCCGGTGCTGGTTTTTGTGCTCACAGTCTGTGAGGTCTGAGTGGGGCGTGGACAGCACCTGCTTTATAAGGCCTCTTTTCAGGGTAAGCAGATGCTGCTGAATCTCTGTTGGTTAGTCAGTTCATGAAAGTTAGCCAGTACTGTGTAGCTTTGTATTTGTTTGTTGCTTACTGCAAATAGGCCTGGGGATTTGGTATTACACTCTGCCAATCCAGACCTAGCAGTAAGACTGGAGTCAGTCGTTTAGCTTGCTGGGGTTCTGTTATTACTCTGTGAACTTAGCAAGTTTGCGGCTGTATTCTAACACTTGCCTGTCTAATCCTGTCTCACTGTGCTAGGTGTCAGGGGTCAGTTTAGTGGCAGTAAGCTTAAACCTGTGCACTGCAAGTGAGAATCAGGATTGTGGAGGCTCTCCTTGTGTCTATCATTCCATCTCTGACCAAGGAGTTTACTGCCACACCCGTTGGTAACCCTTTAGGGTTTTGCTGTTGCCCTTAGCAACAGCATTTCGGGTTCTCTACGTATTAAAACACAACATCTTGCTTTTTACATCTGAGCAGTTCTAATACAAGGGAGATACCCAGTTCCTTAGCCTCTGGGCTTCTCTGTTCACTGTGTGTGTATTTTGTTACCCTATCACCTTCTGTGTACGTTATGTCATATTCCCCAGTTTGTCTGTGAGTCCATTTGTTTTGCATAACAGTTCAAACACCAGTACATTCCTGCAGACACTGGAGTGCATAACAGTTCTGACACTAGTACTTTCCTGCAGGCACTGGTGTGCATAACAAAAACTTAACTGATCCCTTTGTTTCTTTATGTCAGTTGCGTGTGCTTTTTGCCAGAATAATTGTGTACCAAGATTAATTCTTCTTCTTTTTCCTATTATTATCAGGTAATAGAATGAATCTAGTCAAGAGGGGGATTACTTAAATGTCAAGGGAACAGGATGGCTTAAGTATGGTCAACCCTGTGGTATTTTTTTGCTATTACCTTTATAAAACATAACCTTTGGAGTTTATTTTTAGATTCCCCTTGATGGGTGGAGAGCTTTTGGGCCTGGGTGTTTCCCTTCCTTGAGCTCTGGCTTGATGGTTGTCAAGTAAAAAATGTTTGGGGTTTGGTGTGGCTACCTCCCGATCCACATCATCTTGTACTTGAGCAATGTCTAGGGGAGGAGGAGACATTAGACCATTTTTTCTTGAGTGTCCTTTCAATGTAAAAGTTTGCAAGGGAGCTTCAAGGGCCTTACGCATCCTGTGCCTTTTGGGGCTCAGTTACCCTGAGTGGACTTATGGGGCATTTAAAGGGTATAGGAGATTTGATTTGACCACTATTTTTAGAGTTAGCTTAGCTGTTAGACATCACCAATGGAGAGCATGGTGTCAGGTTTCCCTTAGATAGAAAGGTCTCCACTGCGAAGTGAAGGTGGAAAGCATTCAACATGAGGTGAAGAGGTTTATGGATATGGATAAGGAGAGGATGGATGCTGTTGGGTAGTCTAGGCTTTGTTGCCACCTGAAGTCTCCTTGAGTTGGTGGCAGATATTTTCTCCTTCTACATCTTTTGGTTTTCTATTTTTCTCACTACCTGTAGATTTTGGACTTTGGTTTTTTTGTTTACATGCAGCTGATGGCTGCTACTGGTAATTCTGTGGTAGCTGCTGGGGGTCCGGTGGTGACTGCAGAGGACCCAATGGCTAGTGCTGGGGGACCAGTGACTGCTGATGGGAAGCCGGTGGTGATTGCTGCAAACAAAAGGGCAGCGGAAACAGTTTCAGGGATATTACCCAGAAATCGGGTAGCTGGAAGTTCCATGCATAGCATACTAGAATGCAATGAGACTGGGGAGCTGATGGAAAAAGGTTGTGTGAATGTGAGGGCCCAAGGTGGAGATGTTTGCTGTGATGGGAGAGCTTCCGAGATGGCAATGGTCTCCGACAGTGCTGGGGGACCTTTAAAAATGACTCCAGACTATCACTGTCTACCCCATCTGTGTCACTCTGGTCTGTTAGCCCCTCACATTTTAGATTGTAAGCTCGCAAGAGCAGGGACTTCTTTCCTCATGTGCCTTTCCTTTTCTTACTTATACTATCTTATACTTCTTACTCCCTTTGATGGCACCTAACCCCGGGTTTTCTATACCTGTCCTATTTTGTCATGTACTGTAAGTGAGGTTTTCATGTTTGCTCATTTTATTATGTACTGTGTAATGGGCGCTGCGGATCCCTTGCGGCACCATATAAATAAAGGATAATAATAATAATATTCCACAGTGTGGATCACGGAGGGGAGGTGTCTCTCCTTGGGTAACAGTCAGGGAGTGATGGAACAGGGAGAGTGGTGGTTGCTTGGACATCAGCTGACACCAGGTCTCTGATGGCCACAGCAACTGTGGTCCTGTTCCCCCTGTGCCAGCCCTAAAGGTAGCATGTGTGGGTCCAGCATGGTCAGGGGACTGTCAGCAATTAAAGGAGGTGCTGAGGCTGGTCCCCTGAATAAGTCTACAGTGGCGGGTTTAGGCCTGGCATACTTAGGTCAACAGTCACTAGGTCGACCACTATTGGTCGACAGTGACTAAGTGGACACCTAAAATAGGTCAACATGAGCAAGGTCGACATGAGTTTTTTTTTTTAAATTGATGTATTTTCTCCGTACAGTGACCGGGAACCCAAATTAGTGCACAGTGTCCCCTTGCATAGCTCACTTCGCTCGCCATGCTTTGGGCAAGGTCCCTCGCTCCTCTACCACGGCACAGGTTACCGTTCCCAATCGTAGTCCATGTGGATCGTAAAGTATAAAAAAGTTCAAAAAGGAATAAAAATATGAAAAACTCATGTCAACCAAATGCATGTTGACCAATAGTGGTCAAACTAATGACTGTCGACCTAAGTGTGGTCGACCTAGAGACCGGATACCCATGTATACACCCCATCAAAACCCCTGAATAAGATCTAAGTTTTGTTTCATTGAATGGCCTTCTGGCATCTGGAAAGGAATGGGAGGAAAAAAGATCAGAAGAGCCCTAGAATTTATTTAAAACAAACATAATTACCAGACAGGACAGGGTTAAGGTTACAGTCCTAGTGAGAAACGAGTCTCTACCATCATCAGACATAACTTTTTGGCTGTCTAGGTATTGTACGGCTCTGTCTCGCCTTATTAGGTTCGACCTCTCTAAGGGAGTTTGTGGTGGGGCTTATTCTGTATTTCTTAGAGTCCACGCTAATGGTGTGGAGACCCCGCATTTGCTGTTGGCTGCCTACATTGGACGTGGCAGGCTCCAATGTTTCTATCAGGGGCAGATCAGGACCTATCACAAATGTTGGGGATTTTTGGCAATTCAGTTGTGATTGCATCATGATTAAGTGTGCCTTATGTGGTCAGATGGGGCATAACTCAAAAGAATGCTCAAAAGTTAAGTGCAACCTTTGTGGCGTGAAAGGGCACCCTTATAGTAGATGCCCCAATGCTGCACACAATAGATGGGTGGAGGTGGTAGATGCGTTAGAGGTAATTGGCGATAATAGTATGTTGGAGATTATTACACACCATAACATGTCGAGCCAATTAGAGGTGGGAGGTGGTAGAGAGGAAAAGCAGGTGAGAGGAGGTAAGATGAACCAAGATGGGACCAGTGGACAGCCAGTTCAGGCTGTTAAGAAGTGTGGCAAAGTAAAGGCTTAAGCACAATATACAGATGTAATCTGTGCCAATAAGTTTGACATTCTGTCTTGATAAGGTGAGGGGGAGGGTGAAGGTGAGGTTGTGTTGGTGGGCATCAAGGAGCTTATCTTTGTCCCCAATACCCTATGGCCAAAAGACCCAAAAATAAACCAAGTTACAGGTGAGTGAGGTGACTATATAGGTGGAGCCCAAGGGTAAAAGGGGGACAAGTGGGAAGGCTGATAAAAAGGGTCAGAGGGTGTCCCCTCAGGATGATTTGGAGTGGGATCCAGCTGGGATAGAACTTACTCGAGCCTTGGAGTCCCTCTTAGAGGGACAGCGTGGTGGAGGGGCAGCACCTGGACATTCTTTCATTGGGTTCCACTAAGGGGAATGATGGAGAGGGTGGCCTGGGTGTCATCCCAAAGCCCCGTGATCTGGACCCTCTCCCAGACAAGGTTAGGTGTGGGGCTGGTATTGACAAAAGGGAGGTTTCTGTCATAGTAGGGCCTAAGAGCCCACATGGTGGGGCACTGGACTCGGATTATGGTGGTTGGTGTGGTGTGGAGGAGGATGTTGGGGAGGAGGTTGTGTTGGATAGTGATGATATTACTCCTTTTAGAGTGTCGTACAAGTGATTGGGGTCCTCTGATGAGGACTGTGAGAAACAAGTACGGTGTAGGCGGTTTAGGAGTATTACAGTTTGTCCAGAGGGTGCTATGCTGAAACTCTGGATAGTCTGTAGTTTACCAACTGGGGGTTGTTTATTGAAGACTCTCTGGGGAATGATAATAAGGTAAATGTCGAAACCCTTTCCTCTATGGTACTAGGTTATGTAGGCTGCTGTATAAAGAGGAAGACTATTAAAAAGCGTGTTCGAGCATTCTGCTAACAACAAACCATGGATTAATGATACGGTTCGAACTTTACTAGCAGAGAGGGATAAAGTTTTTAAATCCGGTGATCAATATGCTTTTAGAGTTGCCCAATCAAAACTAAAGAAGGGTATAGTAGTGGCACAAAGAGCTTTTTCTGTTAAGCTTGAAAGTAAGTTTAAAAACAATAAAGACACAAGAAGTATGTGGAAAGGTATTCATGATATTTCTAATTATAAAGTTAACGAGAGCCATTCTTATAAAGAAGTCGACAGCTCTTTAGGGGAGATGGTAAATATATGTTATTCCCATTTTGGCTGTTTCCCCGGTAGATTGGGTGGAAAACTCCGAGAATGCGGAGCCCTTGGTGCTGGATGATTTGTCTGTGGGATGGGAATTGGCACTTCCAAGTCAGGTAAGGCTCCTGTTCAGATGGGATTCCGGGAAACGTTATTAAGGAATGTTCCCAGCAGTTAGCTGGAATTTGTATGGTTATTTTTAACCTTTCCCTTGCCACGTGCTGTATGCCGAAATGTTTTAAATCAACCATCATTGTTCCTTTTCCTAAAAATGGCAAGGCCTGTGAGCCAAATGATGATCGTCCAATTGCTCTAACATCACTTGTAATGAAGGCCTTTGAAAGATTAGTTATGGGATATATAAAGGAAAGCATCTTGATCCTTTCCAGTTTGCTTATAAGGTGAACAGATAAACGGATGATGCTGCCATTACTCTAGTTCCCTGAATACTTACCCATTTAGAATCCACATGCTCCTTCGCAAGAATACTGATTTTGGACTATAGTTCGGCTTTTAATGCGGTCATTCCGACGTCTCTAGTGTGCAAATGATCTCAGCTGGGTCTGTGCAATTTTGTATGTAAATGCATACCTCCGAACTGTCCCTATTTTCGCGGGACAGTCAAGTTTTTTGGGGACTGTTCCGCTGTCCCACCCGCAGGCCGCAGTGTCCTGTGGTGGTGGTGGTGGGGGGGGGGCAGTTGGGAGGCTCTGTCACTCAGCGGTGAATAGATGCTGTGCGCATGTGCACAGCATCTAATCACTTGAGTCAGAGGGAGAGGCGGCATGCCAGCGGCTCACAGAGCGCTGGGCATGCCCCCTCAGTGATGAAAACGGGGGCGTGGCTCACAATCGCGGGTCCTCCCGTGAAACCCCCTGTTTTCTTAGGCCATGCCCCTTTTTTGGGAGTGCGCGTGGCTCTGCAGCGCGCCTGTCCCTCCAACAAAAGAAAAGTTGGGAGGTATGGTAAATGGATCCTGGATTTTCTGACTTATAGGACACAATTTGTCAGATTGCATAATTTTTTATTGAGGGAGCTTGTAATTAGTACGGGAGTGCCTCAGGGATGTGTGTTGAGCACCTGCTGTACTCATTGTTTACTTATGATTGTTTCTCGAGCTCGGAATCAGTTCATATTATTACATTTGCAGATGATATCGCTGTTGTAGGTGAACAAAAGAACTACCCAACCAATAACACCCCCAATTATCTTAGATTTGTCCTATTTAACATGTTTATTGTTGTCGGGAAAACACTACCCCTTAAACGACTAGTCCGGCAAAGAATAGATCGATAGTGCTTGTTAGATTGCAACATAGAGAACATCCCTAAATTTGGATGCAATAAATCTCCTAGGATGCTTTTCACCTTGGTGAGACGCCTTCTCTCATATATATCCTGTATACTGGGCCAGAGCCGTAACTACGTGTGTGCCAAGGGGGCTTGGCACACAGCGCAGTTGCCCTGGGGGCGCACGGCCAGCGGCATGTAATGAGTCAAATTGACTCATTACATGCCGCCTCCGTGCGCCGCGCTGTGAAGCTGAAGACATCAGCGGAGGCCGGAGGCAGCGGAGAAGGAGGAGGGAGGGGGAGCAGGGAGCCGCAGCAGCGCTATGTTATTGGTAGTAAGCGCCGCTGCACCATCCCCCTCTCCTTCCGTATTGGCTGCCCGGTTTGGGTATGCTAGTAACCAGAGGTGTAGCTAGGTGCCATGGTGCCCGGAGCAAAAGGTATGTTTCGGCGCCCCCTCCCCAGTACTGAATTGGGGTCATGCCCAACATGTGATGGAATGTTATATTTGAAAATAAAAAAAATTCAAAAATTCTAAACTGGTCACAGGGCCGGTTCTAGATCTTGTAGATCTCAGGGTGAAAGTTTCCCCTGGGCACCCCTCATCCCAAGTTTAAAACAGGGACAGTGCGTCCCCAGGCACGCAACAAATATATAGGGTCGTGGCTTCATAGGGGAGGGATGTGACCACAAAATAGTGCCAACTCACATTACACTGCACAGTAGTTTCGGTTAATCACGTTACACCACACAGTAGAGACGCTTATACATGTTACACCACAGTAGAGCTGTTTATACACGTTATGCCACAGTAGAGCCCCCTATACACATTACGTCACACAGTAGAGCTGCTTACATACGTTACACCACAGTAGCACTGCTTATACAAATTACACCATAGTAGAGACGCTTATACATGTTACACCACAGTAGAGCTGTTTATACACGTTATGCCACAGTAGAGCCCCTTATACACATTATGCCACACAGTAGAGCCACTTACATATGTTACACCACAGTAGAGCCACTTACATATGTTACACCACAGTAGAGTCGCTTATACATGTTGCACCACAGAAGAGCCATTTATACATGTTATGTTGAAGCTTGTAATGCACATAGAGGTGCTGCAGCAGCAGCTGGGGCATAGTGAGGTGCTGCAGCATCAATGTAGAGAGAGATGCTGTAGCAGCCGGGGCAGAGAGGGGTGCTGCAACAGCTGGGGCAGAGAGAGGTCTGCAGTAGCCAAGGCAGAAAGAGGTGCTGCAGCAGTCAGGGCAGAGAGAGGTGCTGCAGCAGCCGGGGCAGAGAGGTGTGCTACAGCAGCCGGGGCAGAGTGAGGTGCTACAGCAGACGGGGCAGAAAGAAGTGCTGCAGCAGTGAAGTACAAATTACACCACAGTAGAGTCGCTTATACATGTTACACCACAGTAGAGCTGTTTATACATGTTATGCCACAGTAGAGTCCCTTATACACATTACGCCACACAGTAGAGCTACTTACATACGTTACACCACAGTAGCACTGCTTATACAAATTACACCACAGTAGAGCTGTTTATACACGTTATGCCACAGTAGAGCCCCTTATACACATTACGCCACACAGTAGAGCTACTTACATACGTTACACCACAGTAGCACTGCTTATACAAATTACACCACAGTAGAGCTGTTTATACACGTTATGCCACAGTAGAGCCCCCTATACACATTACGCCACACAGTAGAGCTGCTTACATACGTTACACCACAGTAGCACTGCTTATACAAATTACACCATAGTAGAGACGCTTATACATGTTACACCACAGTAGAGCTGTTTATACATGTTATGCCACAGTAGAGCCCCTTATACACATTACGCCACACAGTAGAGCCACTTACATATGTTACACCACAGTAGAGCCACTTACATATGTTACACCACAGTAGAGTCGCTTATACATGTTGCACCACAGAAGAGCCATTTATACATGTTATGTTGAAGCTTGTAATCCACATAGAGGTGCTGCAGCAGCAGCTGGGGCATAGTGAGGTGCTGCAGCATCAATGTAGAGAGAGATGCTGTAGCAGCCGGGGCAGAGAGGGGTGCTGCAACAGCTGGGGCAGAGAGAGGTCTGCAGTAGCCAAGGCAGAAAGAGGTGCTGCAGCAGTCAGGGCAGAGAGAGGTGCTGCAGCAGCCGGGGCAGAGAGGTGTGCTACAGCAGCCGGGGCAGAGTGAGGTGCTACAGCAGACGGGGCAGAAAGAAGTGCTGCAGCAGTGAAGGCTGCAGGACAAAAGTAACCTGGCTGCACAGCTACAAGCAGACAGTAAGACATGTAAAGAAGGCGGCAGAGCTCCGGCATGTGCTGGATGTCAATGTCTCCTGCTGTCACCACTGGCCTGACCTGTTCCCCACCTAGTCTCTGAGTCCGAGTCAGTGTGCGCCCCATCTGTGCCCTCTAACTTTTTTGGCGCCTGGAGCTCGTGCTTCACTGGAGCCACCCTCGCTACACCCCTGCTAGTACCTGTGGTTCTCTAAGTGCCAGCATACCAGAGTTGCCTTGCTGGGACCTGTAGGGTGCCTGTAAAGAACAATATCAAAATACTGTGAACCCTGTACCCAGCACCACCTGGGGCTGGTTATTGCCCCATTTTATTTTTGGAGTCTGCGTTTTCTGAGGAGTTCCAGCAGATTGTATCAGAAGATGCTGATTGGAGGTCTGCTGAGAAATTGGACAAGTATGGATGGCATGGATTGGATGTAGGATCTGATAGCAGGTCTACAGTAGGATTGTCTAAACAGTCTGATCTGGAGTTTAATCTTCCAAGGATTGGACAAGTGTGTACCCAGCTTTATAGCTCAAAACCCAGCTTGATGGACACTCCTGGGGCTTTTTCCCAGGTTATTCCCCTGGCTTCTAAGTAATTCCACCTTGGGGAGATTGTAGTCAGGGGAAGATTGGATTACACTGTACCCTCCCCATAACATCTCATGCTAGAAGATGGAGGAAAATCCCCTTGATTTCACATTTACAAGGATGCAGAGAAACCTACACAGCAGGATTGGACTGGCCCACAGGGGAAACCACCGGTGGGCCCCACCTATTCCTCTAGACAGGGTTGGACTGGCCCACAGGGGAACAGGGGAAACCACTTGTGGGCCCTACTGCCTGTGGGCCCTCCTCCTTCTCTAGGGTTCAAGTTCCATACTATCCCAGTGCACTGGATTTATGCATTATACATATGTTACGTTATACTTCACAATAATTTGGTTTATTATATATTTACCAAGGGGCACAGAACATATAATGGTTAGCCAAACCTCTGTGGTGGCTGGCCACGCCCACATTGGAACCTGGCTACACCTTTAATCATGGGCCCCTACAGCAGCATTCTCCTGGTGGGCCCTTCATGCCCCAGTCCGACACTGCTACACAGTGCAGCAAAATCCGTGGATTCAGCTCTGGCCTCATTTTTTCCTGAAGATTTGAGAGCTGATGTTGTGAATGCCAGTATGCAACAAGATCCTGGTGAAGTTGTCTCCCGTGAATTATCTGCCACAAGGATCAGCAGTTTAGAAGTTGAAGAATTACCCGCTGAGTCGATTCTGAATGTAAAAGTAACTAGCGTTGGGCAGGTAGAAAGGTGCTTGAGGGTAGTGCCACCTCATCTGCACATTAGACTACACAGGTCCGCATCCCCACATTTGTTATGCCAGGGCAGTGTCTGGAATTTTTTCATTAGGTTTTGTTGCAACTGATCTCTTTGCATGTGTTCCCTACGATGCAAGTTTTGTAACTTACGGAGGACTCCAGAGCTTTTAGAGAGGAAGTGGAGTTTCATTAAAAACACAAGCCCCTGGGTCAGGGCCAGATTAAAGGAGGGGTAATAGGGGTGGTCATTCTAACGCCCCCAAAACATTATGGGCCCCTACACTCTGTGCCCACTGAATTGGACCAGAGACCCCATTGCTTTGCCACCACCCGCACTATTAAAACCCCCTCCAAAGGTGCTGCAGCAGCATACAGTGTCTTCCTGCGAGTTTACCTTGATTTCTGTGTGAGCAGTCCCTGAAAGTTCTGAAAGTCCCAGATGAGATGTGTGGTCATAGACTGGGTTATACAGAGGAAGTAGTGTGCGGTTTGTGGATTCGGGGGAGGTTCTGATTTGGCCAACACCTATGAACAACCAATGAGAGGGGTGTGTCAGGTAATGATGTGAGATTGGGGCCAGGAGATGTCAGTCATTGTGTTTTGGGCAGAACACAGGTTCTGAGATCTAATCTCTCTACGTGAAACATAGTTACAAACTTTCCAAACATCTTGTGGTAAAAGTTTTAGGAATTTTTTTTTAGAAAGATTTATTTGCCTATTTTATTACTAATGCATTTTTACTGACATTTTGAAACATTGAATTGAAAAAATATCTTCTCTGAGACTTATTCATCTTTAATAATGTTATATGCAAAATATGTTCATGTATATACTGTACATTCCCCATGTTATTGTCTATTGACATTGATGCAGAGTAATAGGCACAATACCCACATCAGAAGTGCCAGGCCAAGCAATTAGCAACATAATGCAATGTGGGGGGAACATTTCCTGACCCTCCCATGGGGACCCATTGTCATCACAGCACAGCAGTCGGTGTCTATAGACTAACACTGGCATAAGATGGGGGAATGAAACCACAAGTAAGTGTCCAGACAATTGAGGGTTTGTGTTTAGTAAATATGGTCACCTCAGCTGGTGAATAGGAAAGACTATTACACTCAATTCAGATGTGTCTCCTCATTAGCACATTAATTAACAAAGCTAACGAGCACTAATTTACCTAACACTCTCTAGGTCTGGGTGTGATAACAGCCTAGTGACAGCCTATACTGTATATTAGGAATAAGAACAGTTCAGCCTACCCTTGCCTGGTGCTGTATAATAACTCACCAGGAGGGGGGGGGGGGGGTTTCTAGAGCTCCGGACAGCTTTATCCACAATCCCACTAAGGTGGTAATGATAACTGTATTGTGCCTCCATAACATATAACAATGGAAACAAACACTCCCTTATCATATCCCCTATAAAGTTCTCAAAGCAGTCTCTCTCCAAATTCATATGAGCTGGGTGAAAACCAAGGGTGAAGAGAAACAAATCCTTTTTAAAATGGTACCGTGACGGGGACCATAGCATTCCCAACATCACTAAATGCTACCATGCACCCACTCTCACCCATTACATTCTATGGCATTCACCCCCTCACAATAAATTTATATTCATACTCTCTTCAATGTATTACCTCACAGTCCAGACCCAGAGAGGTCAATTTGGCACCTACTATGAAGTTCTCTTTGTCATTATGGGACATAGGTACGAACACTTGCCATTTGGGGTCCCTTTCATCACACGGCTCCTTTGTGGAATATCCCTAGCTATGAACCCACAGGTTCTTCACTGACTAAACATTATATACTTTTCTCAACATAACTTGCCCCACTATGATTGTACCCTGATTTTACACCTACCTCTCCTCCAGGTTCTCACTTCCATGGGGTCATTTATTTCAGTGATTCAAATTTAGGCACTTTTGTTGTTCATTCTCCAGGTCCTCTCCATTACCACAACTCGATGTGTTCGAGTTGATCTGTAGGTGCAAAATTTCTTCTAAAGGTTTAATATCATCCATTTACCAACTACTACTGTCATATAATCAACCCATGAAAGATGCCCATAAATTGGCTTGGGAGAGGGACACTGAGGAGGTTCAGGATCTTGAGGAGTGGTCCACAATGTGGGGAAATCTAGCCAAGTCTTCCACATCAGTTAAGATTTAAGAGAACGCTTCTATTATTTATCTTAAATGTACTTGGTGTCCTTTACTCCATTTTCCCTAATACTGGTAACCTTTGCTGGAAGTCACACAAACATCAAGCAACCCTGAAACACGTGTGGTGGTCACACCTAATGACCAATTCTTATTGGACTAAAGTACAAACTCTTATCAATTCCATAACCAATACTGAAATGCCTCTTACCAAAGCTCCCAGACACGCTCAGAAGCTCATCCTTCATATACGTAATACAGCTAAACCCCAGATCACCCTGGCAAGCAAAAGTACAGACCTCCACTCATACTCTTCCCGTACCAGCGCAATATGGCCTACCTACCGCATGAAGCACATTGCAGCTATTCTATAGTACTACAGGTACAGTAGCTTTAAGAAAACATGTTCTCCATGGATGGATCATTTTGAGGCCCAACCACCCTTGACCTATACATAGACTGCTTCGGAACTGCCTCCTCCCTTGGTTACCTAGACTTATGGTACTACTTGCCTTAATATTACTTTTTCTTTATTTTCCTTGTATCTTGTATTACTGTCATTGGATTCACCAGTACATATTATTATTCCCATATATGAAAAAAAACAATGTAGCTACAACACAACAGTATAGAGTAACACAATATTGTATCTTACATAGAAGCCATCATTCGGCTCAGTAACAGAACACATAAAATACCCCCAATCTTAGCCTAAATGCATTTTCTAATCTATAACAATATACAGAATTTATGCTATAAACCCACTGAGCGCTCACAGGACACAGGGGCTTATTTCATGGTATAGTTAAAGGCATAGGGCTTGGAGTGGAGCTGAAGGTGGTAATGTTGGATGAAGGTGTAACATACAGCATATAGGTGCAGCCATAGGGTGGTATTCAATTAGCTGCAAATTCGGTTTTTCACAGGTCTAAGCTCTCCCATTTTTCGACCTATTCATTTCCAAATGGGTTTCATCTGAAAATTCTTGCAGTTGCAAATTGGGAAATCAGCCTGTACCCCAAAAATGCTAATCTGACATACTGTAGAATAACAGAGTGTATAAGAGATCACATTAAAGAATTTTTAGGGACTTAAATTGTGTGAAATGGCTGATATACGCATTTTTTTTTAAATCATAGAAAGCAAGCTTTTTTTGTGTAAAATAAATGTTCTCATTACATTTGGGGTACATAAAAATGGGTATAAGTATGTATTTGGGTCATTTTAGGGTACTTTTTAAAAACAACAACATGGAAACAGACTGATTACTCCCACAATACAAGCCTAAAAACATGTGCCCCACTCAAAGCACCCAAATATACCTGTCCCATACCTCAAACCCAAAATTTATCACTATGTACTTTTTCACACAAAAAATGACATTATTGGCCAATTTAAAATAATTAAAAACTTCAACGTGCCTAATTAGTCATTAAGGCGGGTGTCCCAGAGGTTCTGTACCGTAGGCAAACATTTTTACCTTAAAATAGAGATTTTTCCTAATTTTTCACCTGCTCACAGTAGGTGAAGTGAAATTTGCGAATAAATAATCAACGATAAATTTTCCTGGATAACTTAATAGGCTGTAAACGCGATTCATGGGAAAACTCAGTATTTTCACCCGAAAAGTCCATTCTTGCGGCTAATTGAATAGCCCCCATTGAGTACAGCTGGAGCAATGGTACACTTGACATCACTAACAGCTTCATGTCTCTACACGGCTTAAAAAAATAAAATAAAAATACAATACTAACGTTACATCCTGGGCTCATTATCAATGTGGGGGCTAAAGTATTATCCAGCACCAGGCAAGGAGAGGCTGAAATGCTCCATGTTTGCAGGGACACCCGCAGAGTCATGTGCCTCCTGTCCTGGGTCCCAAGTCCTGGCCTGTTCACCATGAGGCTGTATTCTCTATAGCAGGCCTGGCCAACCTATGGCTCTCCAGCTGTTGTGAAATTACAAGTACCAGCATGCTTTGCCACAGTTTTGCTATTAGGGAATGCTATACCTGTGACTGAGCATGCTGGGATGTGTAGATTCATAACAGCTGTAGAGCCGCAGGTTGACCAGGCCTGCTGTATAGAGAGGCCCACAGAACGGGTGGATTCTGGCTCCCACTGTGACTTGTGACTGTGACTCTTGCATGAGGTCAGCATTCTGGGTGTTTCACTGCTAATAAAATTAACTTTGTATGACTAAATTAAATAATTGGAAAGTGAAGTGTTGGAAAAAAAGACATGTGTTCCGTATCACAGTAAAATACAAGCTAATGATGCCTATACATCTGCAGTGCGATGGCGCAATGCCCTGATCCTGCTATGGACGGGTCTGGGAATTGGGCATTTTTAACATGTTTAATTTCCCCAATCTCCTGATGGATTGCCAATCATCTGGTTGGTGGATCCATACTGCTGGTGGGTCGGGGCATCGCAGACGGTGATATATGGGGTGCACTACTTTGTCAAATTGCAATTGCAATCCTTATAGCACTTATATATTGCAGCATATTTATGTAGTGTTTCTTTTTATGTTTTTGGTTACACCATAAATAACACCATCACCAACTTTCCGGGAGAAGCAGATTGTTATGCTGATAGTTACTCCTTAGAGGAGGGAACATTCCCGGAACCTCCCATGAGGACCCATTGTTATGCTGATAGTTACTCCTTAGAGGAGGGAACATTCCCGGAACCTCCCATGAGGACCCATTGTTATGCTGATAGTTACTCCTTAGAGGAGGGAACATTCCCAGAACCTCCCATGAGGACCCATTGTTATGCTGATTGTTCCCTCCTCTGAGGAGTAACTTTCCCAAACCTCCCATGGGGACCCATTGTCATCACAGTACAGCAGTAGGTGTCTACAGACTAACACTGGGATATGATGGGTTAATGAAGCCATGGGTTAATATCCAGACAATGGAGAGTTTGTGTATAGTAAATATGGACACCTCAGCTGGGGAACAGAGAAGACCGTTACACCCAACCCAGATGTTGTATCTCCTCATTAATATATTAACAAAGCCAACGAGCACTGACTTACCTGCACTTTGGAGGTCTGGGTGTGATATAACAGCCAGTGGCAGAGCCCATGGAGTAGAAACAGAATAAGCGATCACCTGTAGCCACGTCACTGCAGAGGTTCTGGACCTCATGGTATAAGGAGAAAGACAATAAGCATCAGTAATATAATGGCCATGTGCTGTAGATGTGGCTGGTGCCGCCCGTACAGTCACTGGCTCTGCCACCAAGATAAGTGTCCCATCTGGCCACACTCATAAGAAGCTCATCTAATACTGTCCAGTAATAATGTACACTGGAAGCCTCCTTATCATCAGGTGTTATTGGCTTCCTCAGTCTCCTCATGTTGGTGTTAGGAATAGCAGGGGGGATTTCCTGGAGGTATATATAATGTCTCATACGTGTGATGGCTCTCAAAGGTTATAGGTAGACCATACACTTTATCCAATGCCAATAAGGATGTTCATTCCAAGGCACCAATTAAGTGACTGGTTACACCACAGTCGCCGCTGGATTACTCTGTTTCTCCAATGGAGCTTTATGGTGACTTAATACGCGCATATTATTTAACGCTCCATTACACATAATAAGACAAAGGGGGTGATTCAGAGATGAACACAGATCTCTGCATATGCTGAGGACCACCCAGCACAGGGCAAATACACCAAGCATGTGTGGTGCCACCTCCTGATGCGTCTGCAATCTAATTGCAAATGCATCAGATCTAGGGTTGACCCTTAGCCAGACTTTCAGCGGCCATGTTTTTGTGACATCATGCAGCCGCCCCGAAAATGATAATGGCCAGCCCCCAGTCGCCCTATCCCCCCCCAACACAGCATCGCTTCCTCTATAACCCCCGCCGCTGTCAATCACATTGCGGTCACATCAATCTGGGATGCGACCGCAATGTGTATGCACGCACAGCCTCTGTGCGGCCACTGCACATGCTCAGTTTGCGGCCACTGGCAAACTGTGTTGCGCGCCGCAGCAGCATCAGGGTCTGAATAACCCCCAATGTGCCTGTGTGAAGCGCTATATTAGTATTTAGGTGGTAATAATAACAATCCTCTATGGAATAGTGGTTAAGTGTAGGCTGTTATACGCACTTGCCTTCTCTCCCGGCACAGCTGGGAGGCTCCTGAATCTTTGCTCCTGTTTCTGGGAAACTTAGGGGTCTGTTTACTAAGCCTAAAGACCCATAAATCTTCCAGAGTATGCCTGGTGGCGGCCACTTTTCAAGTAAATCGTGCAGCCCGGACAGCCAATGACACTATTTGCGCTGCCACGCCCACCCGCACTGCCAACCTATGCTGCACCACACCCCCATAATGCCGAGCTGACTGCCCATGACAGAAAGTGGAAAAGTATACTTTTAGCGGGGATGCTGATTATCTGCAGGGAGGTGGCTGGTCAGCCACAAACATGTCTCCACAGCCATTCCCATGTTGACCTGATGACTGCGGACAGGATGAGTGTCGACACATCGCACCACACCTTATTTTCAGAAGTTTTAGGAAGGAAGCAGATTGTGTCATCACTGATAATTATCCAAGTTACTGTTGTCTGGAGAATTGGCAACTGTGATAATATAATTAGAATTTTTCTTGTTAGAACTTCTTAAGCAAAGACTTTCCCAGTACCCCAAATCAGTGGGGACCCACTAATGAAATATTTTCCCTGCACCCACTAATTTGTTAAAGAGGCCTTACCTCATTACTTATCAAGATGTCCTCTAGCATATCTGGGGAGGGGGAGGTCCAGGTAGGTGATGTGAGGGGCTCAGTGTCATAATTATGCATTTTACAGTGAATTGTATCATGGTGCCATCATGCCCATTTCCCTGGAGGAGATCCTGAAGCAGGACATGTAAATTCATTACACTGTTTACCTGCTTCATCAGGACTGATTGTGTGTGTGTGCGGCGCTTTATTTAATAACTCATATATGGTTTCTTTACCTTTTAGGAGAGTTACATAGCCTTCCAGTGATCTGTGTACATCAGCCCCTCAGTGGTGGGGATATAGAGTTGCCCTTATTTGCTACTTAAGATAATGGACATGCTACAATATGGTTCTGCTCCTGACTCAGGAGTTATTAGATATGGTAGATGGGCAAGTGCAAGCTGGAGAGACTACTTGAAGATGTGAGGGAGAGGCAAACATGGAGTGGGGTGGAAAGAGAGTGATGATGTTGTGGGGAATAGATTTGAGATGCCAAATTTGGGGGCTGTATTAGGAAAAGAAGATGTAGAGATGAGCGGTTCGGTTTAGTTAAACATAGAACACACCCAAACTTTGGGGCTCTGAGTAGAACAGAGTTACGACTTAGGTCCCTTTTTTAAGGATCTAAGTGGACCAAGTTCAGAGTCTGCTCTTCCCTTGAGTTTGGAACTCAGATTTAAAAATCGATTATCGGGTTTTGGATTGCATGTAAGTCCTGCCTTTGTGATATCAGGTGCCATTTCACTCAGAAGAGTGTATGGTGAGGTGGGCAAAATTGATTTAAAATGACTGGAAATTAATGTTATTTATATTAATATTACTATAGGAAAGAAACAGGTCCACGTTACATGATTTTTAGCTATTTTATTGATTTTTATACATTTTTAAGGAAACCCAGATCTAAAACACTTGAGGGTGGTTTTGCACAAACAAAACACGATGATGCTTTAGAACCAAAACACAGGGGATCTGTGCCCATCTCTAAAGAGAAGGGGCTCATGAGATGAGGAGATACCCTATTGAATGGTCGATTTTGTCTGAAAGGGGTAATAAAGTCATGGGCAGTGAAGGAGGACATATTTGGTGTTGCAGGTAGGTAGAAAAGTGAGTTAAAGTTGGATAAGAGCTGTCTGTGATAGCAGGATTGATGGATATCACAGACGTGAAGACCAGTGACCTGACAGTGTTCCAAGGTAAAAGGAGGAATTCACAAACAAGGAATGTTCTCCAGTGTGATTTAGCAGTTCTGGAGTGGGGTTATCTCTTGTGACATGGTTGACCTTTGCAGGCTGTCTTTGGTGGCATGACATGCCTTGTCTAGGAATAAAATGAAATAACTTTTGTAGCACCAACTTCAAAGCAGGGCAGGGTAGTTACTGGGGAGAGGAAAAGTTTTAGTGAAAATTTGGGTAAAAAGAGAAGCAAGGAAAGGTGAACCTTAAGTAATGGAGTTTGTGGTCACACAACAGGAAGGTCATATTGGAACAACTGGAAATGCAGTTGATACAGTACTGAAGTAAACAAGGATGGGAGACTGTCCATCTCAGGGGTTAGGGCATCAAGTTCAATAGGAATGATATGATCACTTTCTTTGAAATTAGGTAGGTAAAGTGATAGAAAATATTTTTGCCCTATAGTCAAATGATCAAGTGAAACGACATTGGACTGGGGCAACCAGTAACAGCAGCAAAGTCAGAGTGGAGAGAAAAGATGGATGATGTGAAGCTCAGAGGAAGAGATGGAAAATATGGATTTGGATGGTATGCCTTAGAACAGGCCAGGACAAACTGTGGATCTCCAGTTGTTGTGAAACTACTAGTCCCAGCAGGCCCTGCCACAGTTTTGCTATTAAGCAATGTTAAAACTGTGGCAGGGCATGCTGGGATGTGTAGTTTTGTAACAGCTGGAGAGACACAGGTTGGCCAGGCCTACCTTAGAAGGTGCAGCATGGAGAAAGTAGGATGCCACTTTGCCACCTGGTCTTCCTTTATGTCTAGGTGTGTGACTGAGGGAGGGAGTTACATACTGTACACAACATACACTCACAATTCCTACCTCTCATGTGGCTGCAACATTCTCTTCTATCACCTGTAGTATCTGTTTTTTTCCTGATGTGGATCTCCAGTTGTTGTGAAACTACTAGTCCCAGCAGGCCCTGCCACAGTTTTGCTATTAAGCAATGTTAAAACTGTGGCAGGGCATGCTGGGATGTGTAGTTTTGTAACAGCTGGAGAGACACAGGTTGGCCAGGCCTACCTTAGAAGGTGCAGCATGGAGAAAGTAGGATGCCACTTTGCCACCTGGTCTTCCTTTATGTCTAGGTGTGTGACTGAGGGAGGGAGTTACATACTGTACACAACATACACTCACAATTCCTACCTCTCATGTGGCTGCAACATTCTCTTCTATCACCTGTAGTATCTGTTTTTTTCCTGATGTCTCCTGGTGGAATACTTGTTTTCCAGATAAAGTGAATATATTTCATAATGTCCATCGCAGAACATCTCTCAGATGCATTTAGGGCTAACAACTCTGAGAACATCTGTCTAGCTTCAATAGAGAACTTCTTCCACTTCTTTGGGGCTTGTGAATCATCCTTCTTCACTTGCCACCATGCAAAGTCCCTGTACATTTGATCAGTAGCCACTGCTCCTTGCCAAGGGAAGAGCCCAGTGAGGGCAGTGTACACTAGGACACCAAAAGCCCAAACATCAAGGCTGGGGTGTAGTAACAGCTGCTCTCCGTGTCTTAGGCTGCAAAGCTCTGGTGCTGTGTATGGTATGAACCAGGATATAGAAGATGTATATGTGCACTGAAGACGGGCAAGTCCAAAGTCTGACAGTTTTATTACATGGCACTCAGTGTCCATCAGGAGAATGTTGTCCAGCTTGATGTCCCTATGGACCATCCCTCGGCTGTGCATAAAGTCCAAAGCGCTGGCAATCTGAACAACACAGCATTTAACCATCTCCTCCTGTAGTCCAACCTGTGCAAAGACAAGATGGAAAACAGAAGTAACTAATTGCCGCAATAGTTCAAGATGGCAGCTTTAGTAGTTGTATGTGAGAATGTACAAATAATAAAATAATTTGATTACATCATTAAGAGATCTTGGGCAGTATTTGGAATTACGCATTTGATTGTCATGTTTTCTTGAACCTTGCTAATTCCTAGTTTTAATATTTGAGAGCTAGGAGTGGCGAAGTAAGATCTCAAGGTTCTCATTACAAACTCACCTTGGGTTTGATGATGGACTGGAGAGTCCCAGCTGGTGCCATCTCCTGGACAAACACAAAGTCGCTGCTAGTATGAAATGTGATCTCGTGGGTCATGATGATGTGTGGGTGACAGCTGAGACTGAGTGAGGTGCTGTATTCCACGAGAAAGCTGTCCAGTGAGGTCTTCTCCTTTCTCAGCATCTTTATGGCCACAGTCTGACCTGTATCACAGACACAACGGACATTAGTATCAAGGATTTATTATATCATAGCTGACCCATGTGAGAGCATTCTCTTATAGATGTCTAATGTCAGATTTATATATAAATCACTGGTACAGAAATAAAAACACAATGTTTTTACTGGTTTAACTTATTTGGTATAAATGTTTAAATACACTGCACTAAGTAATTGTGGTTTATAAATATCAATGCTGCTTAGCTACACGCCTACATCATATAGCTATTAATGCTGAGGGACAGACATACGTCCATCACATTAGACCTATATATAGGGTTCCTATCATTCACCTGAATGTCTGTGTTTGGCCAGGAAGACCTTCCCATAGGAGCCCTTTCCAAGTTCTCTAATGAGGTCAAAGTGATCCGTCACCTCCATCATCTGCAGGTTCCCGCCGGTCTGCGAGATCAGGTGCAGAAGATGTTTTGCCGTATTCCTGGTCACTTCCGTGATGGTGGCTGCCATCCTGACAAATGCACATATACAGTTTACAAAATGTTTTTATTTCCCTGTAATAATTTCATGTAATATTTTTAAAAAATGGTCTTAATTTATAATAATTCCAAACATGAAAGTTTCTTTATAGGATTGAGAAGGACATAACTATAATGTAGATATATTTATATTATATATATTATGTCTATGTATCTAGTGTATGTAATGCATATAAAGGATGAGTGTAAAATGTACATGACCGTACCATGAATCATAAGTAATTCTGTCTGCAGAATCAGAGGTCAGTAACATGTAATAGTAATTATTTGTTGGGCAATAAAACCAGAAGTCAGAGTTACCTGGGTACTTCTCACACTACGTATACTTAATGGAACTCGGTCACTGGTGCTAAAATACTACAGAACTCTTTTTAATTGCAAGACGTGTTTTCTATTACGTGTTATATATACGGTATAAGATGCTTCCTATGTGGAAGTATGTATCTGTTGTGCATGTGTGAATCAACAGACAATAAAATGCCTTACAGAATTCCCAACATATGTCTCTATGTAGAAAATTAAATGACATCTAATGAAAATCATATGTAAAGAAAAACCTAACTCTACTATAACTGTACGTTACCTAAAAAACATTTTTTTCAGTAATTGTGGACCCTAAATTTAAAGTGAGTCACTGATTCTTTGAATAAGCCTTTTGGGGAAACATGTGTTAGAGAAAGGGATCCCCATTGTGCACACAGCTGTGTCTATCCCTCACTGCACTGATATCAAGCACAGTTATCCTCTTCTACGTAAAGGTAACCTTCCGATATGTTTCTACTGAACACCCTTCTCTGCTCATTGTGGGTTATCCACTAATTTGGGAATCTATCTCACAGGCAGGACTTTTGATGTTAGTTACCTATTATATTATTCATAACGTCCACTGCATACTAACTCCTGTCTCGTTCACTGCCTGGCAGCACTTGACGGAGAGCAGTTATATAAATAGTTTTTAATAATTTTACTACTACATCTTACCCTTTAGCACCCACCCCTCAGCTGGAATATAGGTGATTACCACAGCAGATAGCAGTAGCCAGTTCTCACTACCAGTGGGAGTAGGTTCTCTCATCAAACGTCCATTGCATTATGCAGACGGTTGAAAGCAGAACCCTCACTACCACTTATATATGAGTCTTTTCACACCTGTCACTTTACCTATTATCGGAATACAGTGGTTCTCTTTCCTTATCCAGAGGTTACCAGCGGGGGGTTATATCTCTATTTAAACAATTTACTCTTCTGATGTCTGCTGTATATGGATTGATATGTTATTTGTATCATTATCTTGCGTAAAATGTTACAATATTTTGTCTGATATTCACTTCGCATCTGTTACTGTCTGAATGTGAGTCTACCTCTGCTGTTTATACTGTATTGTACGTCATTGTTTCCTGTGCGCATTTATCAGAGGATAATACATTTGTAACTACACCTCGGACTGTGTATGGCTATAAGCCTGGATTTCTCTATCCTAGTACTACACACCTGACACATTTCCTCCTACTGAGCAAGCTGGACAATCCTACATTAGTAAATGGATATTAAATGAATGACTCTATTGAAAATGCTCAGAGGGGTGTCTGTCTGAATATAGATTTGCTGACATTATGTACTTTGATGATTTACGATTACCAAGAACTATGATATAGTTTATTGTATGTTTTTTTTTGTTAAGGTCATTGGAATCAGAGTTTTAAAATATATTACAATTTCCTTTCCTCTCGATATCTGGATGACATTCTACATTCAGCTCTAGGGGAGCACCAGCGGTATGATACTATAATAATAAACACTATAATACAATACTGCCACGGTATCATTTAGTGGAAGAATTATTAAACCTTGGAGTGAGAAAGTGGAGAGATATAAAGTACCAGACAATCAGCTCATAACCATTTTTTCTAGCGCAGTCTGTGACATAGCAGCTAGGAGCGGATTGGCTGAAACTTTATCTTTCTCCAAGTTTTGTTACACCTCCCCTTTAGTAGGATAGCCTTCCCTTCGTGTGCTTGTATTATAGTGTTATATGATTATTGGTTATCAGAACTGTTTCTTGTGCAACCTGCGCAGACACCTACCCCCAACTCCTGCGCTGTTCATGTAACTACTGGCTATAGGCACAATGCAACAACGCAGTGCACTGTGGCCGCTGACACATAAACACCCTTGTGTCTGGCTGTGAGGTTATGTACAAAGTGTCTGTTTGCGTTGTTTTCTATGCCCAACGTTTAAAAGGGCAATGCTTTTACTAACCGTGTATAGCTAGTAACAGCATTGCCCTTTTAAGTATCGGGCATAAACACGCTCAGTTTTACAACCCGAAGCTTCATAAATAATGCACAAGGTGGGAGTTGTCGGTTCTCAATGATTAGATAAAACCCCGATCCCTCCCATGTCCTGAGGAATTACATTCCCTTATCTTATCCCTGATCTCATTGGGTGTCACATACTCACTGAGTGACGTAGCCTCTGAGATTGTCCTCGTACAGGTGACGCTCAGGGTCCTGTTCTCAGATCTTTGTAGGTTCTGCAGATCTCCTGTGTTGGAAATGCCAGTGAAGGAGACAGGGCTACTATATATATAGGGGGGAGCACGGAATTTGTTGATTAAAGGGAAACTGTGATTGGACAACACCTCACTATGTATCATTTGCATCTGACTAGATCCTGACAAGACAATGGGCGGGTGTAAGAGGTGATTCCATGAGACTGGTGCCTGGGTGTGCCCCCCATTGTGTTTAGTGTAAAGAGAACAGTTTTGCATTTTGCAGGAAATAGATTTATGGTTATGAGTCTTTATGATTTATCACTTCCATATACACAAATACTATGCCCAGTAGATTATGGGCTCCCTGATGGGCAGTGCCCTCCTTCTTCATCCTTCTTCCCTCCCTACACATTTCTTTCACATCTGTATGTATTTTGTACATCCCAGTTTTAGGTATGTCCTGTTATCCCCGGTCTCATCTGTTTTATAATTGTGTAAGTGTGTGACATTCTCTATCATGACTGTATACAGGGGAAATAAATGAGAAAATAACCATATAAATCCACATGTATAATAGTACACAGAAGAGAAGAGGCTGAAATTATTGGATTGTAGGGAAACGACATAAGAAATAGAGACATTTTATTTACTGCTTCATCTTTCTTAAAATAACAAGTAATTTAAAATACTTCCCGTGCGTAACGCTGCAGCCAGACAAAAGATGCGCCAGTCCTGATCATCATCCTCAAATTTTGGGATTGCGCCATTTTCTAGAATTTCACATCAAGACGGTGGGCAGGGAACCGCACAGGAATAGTAGAAGACTGTGGGGGTAATCTAGACCTGATCGCTCACTAGGTTTTTTTGCAGATAGTCGCCGCCCATAGGGGAGTGTATTTTAGCTTTGCAAGTGTGAGAACGCATGTGCAGCCGAGCGGTACAAACAGATCTTGTGCTGTCTCTGCGCAGCCCAGAACTTACTCAGCCGCTGCGATCACTTCAGCCTGTCTGGGACCGGAATTGACGTCAGGAACCCTCCCTGCAAATGCTGAGACACGCCTGTGTTTTTCCAACCACTCCCAGAAAACAGTCAGTTGCCGCCCACAAACGCCCTCTTCCTGTCAATCTCCTGGCGATCACCTGTGCAAATGGATTCTTCGCACAAACCCATCGCTGAGCAGCGATCTGCTTTGTACCCGTGCGAGGCGCCTGCACATTGCGGTGCATACACATGTGCAGCTCTGACCTGACCATTAGCAAGCGATCAGGTTTTTTAGAAAGGCTAAAGTCAATTCACTGGGTTGCAGGGCAAAGTGCGGTCATCTAGGCTTACCAGGTGCAGTGAATCCCCTTTCTGGCTGCTCTCCCTCCTCCCTCCCCACAGCCCTTCTCTGCCCACCTCCAGGGCCCTCCTCCACACTGCACCCAGCCCCTACAGTGTGAGGCTATACTGTGGGCTGGCCCCTCCTTTGGGACCAGCACTGCCCCCCTTCCACCTCCCACTTGATATGTTCCTCACATCTTCCTCCTCAGATCCCCCTTCATCCTTTCTCAGGCGCCATGTTTACGGAGACTACTGCACCGTGCAGAGGAGGAGGCCCACCCAGAATCTGCACAGGGGCCCCTGTATCTAGATATTAATATCTGTCAGGTAGATGGTGTGGCAGCTGACCCTGACATTCAGCAATTTAGGGCCACCAAAATGAAATTATATCTTTCCCCTACCTGAAAATGCTGTGGCGCCCCTGCTCATGTGTTATGTAATACAAAATATAACTTATTATTTTGCTTCAAAACATAAAAATGTAGAAAGAAGAGAGATATAAAAGAGTAACCGCAAAATAAAGTAGATTACTTCATAGAAGATTTAACTATTACCACAAACAGAAAATAACTATATGTAAGTGTGGCCGGACAGCCCCTGGTGGCCACATGGACAGTGGCGGCCGTGGCATAATTTGGAGATCGTGTGTCAGCAGGAGGGTGTTGAGATCCCTTCCAATGCATCCAAGAGCGTCATGAGAGCGGCGCTCATGAGCTTGGAGGAGTCCCGCCAGGCGGAGAACACTGTCGGCGTCAGTATCGGAGAGGACTGCCCACCAGTGGACCTTCATAAGGAACCGGTGAGACCCAAAAGACCCGCCATCTCTAGCAGCAGCCATGGTTCCCAACATTCCCTAGCAGGGCCAGGATCCCAACGTCCCAGGGGGGGCAGCACGGATAGCCTATCAGATCGGCTAGTGGAATTAGGGGAAAGGGCAACGGAGAAAGAGCGCTTAATCATCATCAAGATGTGGCATGGTGAGCGGGCACCACAGGCTGTGGT
Organism: Pseudophryne corroboree; assembly: GCF_028390025.1. Lineage (NCBI taxonomy): Eukaryota > Metazoa > Chordata > Amphibia > Anura > Myobatrachidae > Pseudophryne > Pseudophryne corroboree. The sequence continues at coordinate 8,680,338 of NC_086444.1, forward strand.
ACCCTGGGAGCCGTTGTCTGCTGCTGCACACAGATCGGGATGCATTTGGTTTGCCAAGTTTGCAGACAGTAATGGGGATATTGAAAGGACTTGTAAACTACATGATTTACCCAAGTCGGAGTGGGTGAGACACCTTGTGTCCACTCTGCATGGAGAATCCCTGGTGGCCTATCGAGGAGTGGCCACAGAGGACTGTGGGGATTAAAACAAAGTCGCAAAGGTCCTCCTCCAGCGATTCTTCATCACTCCAGAGTCGTACAGGAAAAAGTTCCGGGACTTGCCCAAGAACCCTAACAGCACCCATGAGCAGTTCCCAGAGCCGTAACTACGTCTGTGCCAAGGGGGCTTGGCACACAGCGCAGCTGCCCTGAGGGCGCAACGGCCAGCGGCATGTAATGAGTCAAATTGACTCATTACATGCCGCCTCTGTGTGCGCCGTGCGCCGCGCTGGAGGAGAGAGACCAGCGCCGGAGGCAGCGGACAAGGAGGAGGAGGGAGAGGGAGCAGGGAGCCGCAGCAGCGCTATGTTATTGGTAGTAAGCGCCGCTGCAGTATCCCCCTCTCCTTCCGTATTGGCTGCCCGGCATCCAATACAGAAGGAGAGGGGGATGCTGCAGCGGCGCTTACTACCAATAATATAGCGCTGCTGCGGCTCCCTGCTCCCCCTCCCTCCTCCTCCTTCTCATCTCACTGCCGCCACCGAGGGAGCAGCACGAGGAGCCTGTCAGCGGGGAGAAGGTAAGTATATTCCCCCCCCCTCTCTCTCTCTCTCTCTCTCTGTCTCTATCTCTCTTTCTCTCTCTCTGTCTCTCTCTCTCTGTCTCTCTCTCGGACACCGCCTGCCGCAATGTGTAAAAAATGGGACTGACTGCCGCAATGTGTAAAAAATGGGACTGGCTGCCGCAATGTGTAAAAAATGGGGATGGCTGCCGCAATGTGTAAAAAATGGGACTGGCTGCCGCAATGTGTAAAATGGGACTGGCTGCCGCAATGTGTAAAAAATGGGGATGGCTGCCGCAATGTGTAAAAAATGGGGATGGCTGCCGCAATGTGTAAAAAATGGGGATGGCTGCCGCAATGTGTGAAAAATGGGACTGGCTGCCGCAATGTGTGAAAAATGGGACTGGCTGCCGCAATGTGTGAAAAATGGGACTGGCTGCCGCAATGTGTAAAAAATGGGGACTGGCTGCCGCAATGTGTAAAATGGGGTCCTGGCTGCCGCAATGTGTAAAATGGGACTGGCTGCCGCAATGTGTAAAAAGGGGGACTGGCTACCGCAATGTGTATAAAGGGGGACACCGTCTGCCGTAATGTGTAAAAACGGGGACGTTGTCTGCTGTAATTGTAAAAAAGGGACGCTGTCTGCCGCAATGTGTAAAAAGAAGGACCGGCTGCCGCAATGTGTTAAAAGGGAGACTGGCTGCTGTGATGTGTAAAAAGGGGGACTGGCTGCCGCAATGTGTAAAAAGGGGGACTGGCTGCCGCAATGTGTTAAAAGGGAGACTGGCTGCCGCAATGTGTTAAAAGGGAGACTGGCTGCTGTAATGTGTAAAAAGGGGGACTGGCTGCCGCAATGTGTAAAAAGGGTCTATCTGCCGCAATGTGTAAAAAGGGGGACTGGCTGCCGCAATGTGTAAAAAGGGGGACACTGTCTGCTGTAATGTATAAAAGGGGCTCTACCTGGTGTAGTGGCGCTACTGTGCAGCGTAATTTGAATAATGTAGACTACTGTGCACCGTAGTATGAATTGCTATTATTTTGTGGCCACGCCCCTTCCCCGTGAAGCCACGCCCCTAGATTTTTTTTGCGCGCGTATGGCGCGCTCTGCCCCTATCTTGCATGGGGGGGGGGGGGCATTGTAGTTTCTTGCACATAGCGCTAAAATGCCTAGTTACGGCACTGGCGGTTCCCACCCAGCTGCGGCAGTACTTGGTGAAGTGGGTAAAGGATTCTGAAGCCACTACATGGGACGCACTGATTGACATGATCTGCAGGGAGCAGTTCTACCGCAGGTGCACCCCAGAAGTGAAGAAGTGGGTGCTAGACCGGGATCCACCCAGCTTAAATATGGCTGCCCAGTTAGCAGACAAGTATGTGGCAATTCGGCCACAGGGGCAGAAGTGCCCAACCAGCAGCCAGCTCCAAAAGACTGTACCACCAGGGGGACACCCCTCTTCAGCTCATCGCCTCCCAAAGCAAGCATCTTCCAACCCGAGTGCTCTTGGCCAGGAACCGCCCCGCAGCGTCCCTGCAATTGATCAGAGTTCATCGGTGCCACGACTGGAGAAGAAGTGCTACGGCTGCGGGAAAATCAGACATCTGAGGACGAACTGTTCTGCACCCCAAGCATCCCAGACTCGCATTCCAAATCCAAATCCGAGTGCTGGACCCATGATCGCTTGTTTGACGAGAGGAGATGAGCCTACAGAGACTGTTCCCCCTCCAGTCAGTCCGATGGAGTGTGGCGAGAAACAGGTGCACTCTGCGGAGAGAGTCACCTGCATGGCCAAACAGCCCCTACACAATATGTGGAGGCACCTGCAGCCGGTCCACGTGGGACCCCTGCAGGGGGAAGGCCTAAGAGACTCTGGGGCCTCAATCACTGTGGTGAGCCCCCACCTTATAGATCCTGCTGCAGTATTGAAGGGTTGCACTGCCAAGGTCACCCTGGCAGATGGAACAGAGAAATCGGTACATCAACCCTGCATGTCTTTTGCCTCTGGTATGCCTACGTATCCTAGCAACGCAGAGGATGTTGGTTCCAGCTCATTTAATCCTGTGGGGGTGCCCAATGATGCTGCTGACCCAAGTGGTTTGCCAACTCCGGCTGTGATTTTGAGAAACCACACTGACCTTTCTGTGACTGACCCCTACCAGACTGACCCTAGTATTCCTCACCTAGATCCCCCTGTAGAGTGTCCCAATTTAGGAGAAATTGAGGGCTGCAGGCAGGAGTTTAGGGAGGCTCAACTCTCTGACCCATCCCTGACAGGCATGAGGCGCCACTCTGGCAGCGGCCTTGACAGGGTTGGGGCAGGAAGTGTGACCTGGCGGGAAGGGTTAAGGTACAGGGTAGCCAGAAAAGTGGGAGGGGATAGACCAGATAGGGAACATATCCAACTGGTCCCCCCAGGGAACTTTCCTGCGCAACCGGTGTCGGTTGCCAGCGAAACCCCTTTGGAAAGTAACTCGGAGGTAGACCGTACCCTGAAGTTACTGTCACAGAGCTTACCCTGGTCTGGAATGTCAGATGATGCCCAGACCAACTGTAAGGCTGGTGCCATTCGTTGGCAGCTGGGGCAATCCAGCGGTTGTGTTGTGTCTGAGCATCTGCCCATAGGAGAACTATTACAGCAAGTTGCTGTGGACATAGCAGGTTCCCTGCCTATGCGCAGTGGATCGGGGAAGTCATGCAGCCTCCCTGTTGTGGATGCCACGTAGGATCCCGAGGCTGGTGGTCTGGCTGCCATCACTGTGGCACAGGTAGTGGACATGGAGGTAAGAGTAGGCCTAGGTGACAGGGTAGGATTCCTGAGTCATAGGTCGACAGAGGACTGGAGGGCAGGTCTGACAGTTAGGACAGAAAGTTGCCAGATAGGGATGATGGAGGTGCAGTGCCTGGGGCACCATGTGGGAGGAGACAGGGATAGGTCCAAAGTAGAGGTGACCAGAGGCTGTCCCTGGCCCACATCACCCAGACAGGTACTGACCTTAGAACCTGTAAGGCCCTAAAGCCATGTTGTCACTTGTTGTCACTAACTTTAGTTCTGTAGTGAACCCCCTTACAGAGATGGCTAGGAAGGGCATTCCCAAGTCAGTGGACTTTGCAACCGCTTGTGAGTTGGTATTCCTGTCATTGGAGGATGCTCTGGTACCCATTCCAGTGCTGGTGGCGCATATTCTTGACCAGGATGCTGTTGTACGAACTACTGCGCCATGGCACGGACTGGGAGCAGTACTGAGCCAGAAAGATCCATATGGGCAGGAGCACCCTGTGGCCTGTTTGAGCAGAATACTGCTATGGTGGGAGGTGGGTTATGCCACAGTTGGGACACCTTGGGTGGCACTTGTGTGTACATTGGACCAGTTTTTACTCTGCTTGTTTAACTGGCCTCCCAAAGTGGTGTCTTACCACCCACCTGTTAGGTGGCTGCAACCTTTATTGGGGAAAATTGACAGACTGTTGTGGTGGAGACTTGGACTCAGACTTCATGTGGACTATTTGAACATTGTATCCTCACAAGGATCGGCCCACCATAATATAGATGGACAGTCTAGGCTGGAGCCTAACCCAACCAGGTAGCGTCCACTTCACTCCAAGAGACTGCGGGACCAGGAGTCAAATCATTGGGACATGGCTCCATGGTTTTCCTGCTTGAATTGGGAGGGAGGAGTGTGGCCGGACAGCCCCTGGTGGCCACATGGACAATGGCGGGTGTGGCACTGAAGGGGTTAACCCCTAGTGCCCGGCACCATTAGGAGGACAATGGACGCTTGACGCCACTTTTAAACTGTGCACTCGCGCTAAGCACCATCTTTAAATGTATTGTAGGTGCTAGGCCCTGGGTATTTAAATATGTAAAATGCTTTAAAATATGTTTTATGACGTGTTTTAACATGTCTTATGTCATGCTCTAGGCACAGTGGTAGGATTGCACATTTACAATGCATGCAAATGCCAGCACTTAGAAGGAATGTGTAAGTTATTTTGTTTCTAAAAGGCTTTGACAATTGTTCTTCAGCAACTTGTACATAGCCAGTCATATGCTAATTGTTCTAGCTAAAGCAGGGTGGCGATTAGCCGGCCGCCTGGTGGGCAAACATTTTCTTTCAGTTACAAACGAAGGTTTGGAAAGAAGACTGTGCTTTCAGCATCTCCTGTGGTGTGATAACTCAGAACTGGTTTTGCATGGAGACACAAGTGGCTGCTAAGTCAGATTTTGTTTACAAATGCAAACTAGTGGGTTTCATTTAACAACAGTTTGATGTAAGATTTCCTAGGCTGCATTATGTGTGATGCAGATTGTTTAACTTATAAGAACGTTGTCTATGTGTGAGAGGATGAATGCAATTGAAATTCAAGTTATATTTACATTTGTGAAAGAGACAGGAACATGGTAATCAGATTGTGTTTGGGAAAGCCACTGGTTTGGTTATATATCAAAAGGAGCAGAACATTGCTTTATCTAATTCTTAACTTTTGAAATCTAATTTTTATTTATTTATTTATATTTTGTGCGATAACCTGATTGGCTGGAGAAGACAGGGAGGGCTTACTCCTCCGTGGTACTGTGTGTAGAATTAAGATATAAAGAGGAGGCCTGTGAGCCTCCAGGCTGTATTATACCATTTTCTTCAGCTGTAACATAATGCTGAAGTTCTTTTCAGAACTATTTGGCAAATAAAGATCTGCCTCTAGACGACCCCTTCATCTTGTGACCTGCAGGGCTAGGTGAAAGCTAGCTCCTTTTTCCTCCTGTCCAGGGTGTACCCAGCATCTCCAAGCTCCAGCTACCGGGTAGAGGCACAGTCAAGCGACAAGTGGAGATTCATCAACACCACACAGGTGTGGTAAGGCGGCATGTCGACGCATGCAGAGCAGAACCGTGGTTCCAAACGCCACGGCAGGTTATGAGTTTGGTGGTGGCAGCATAAACCCGCCCGCTGCACAGTGGGTGTAGTCAGTAACAGGCGGTTACTGACGGTAAGTGGGAATCCCCTATGTGGCCAGGTCTTGTGTGACCTAAACATCCATTCTCTGTACTGGGGACGGGACTCGAAAGTGGTGAGGGCTTTCGTACGGGACCGTCCGGTCACAATAAGATTCTGTAAATACTGTGTGTGTGTATATATATATATATATATATATATTGTAAATGGGTGAATCAGTGCGCTTGTCTAATTTATGCGTAGTACCTCACTGTAAAAGTGCAATCTACAGTCAGAAATAAGTTGGTAAAGTGACCAGTCCAGTAAATGAGTTCTTTCAAACTAGTTCAAGGTTTGATTAACCAACAGTCCACATTCTCCCCTTTTTATCGGGTGGCTGCTCAGTTCTTCAAAATGTGCCACTAGGTACGCGTAGCCCAAAGGAAAATCTGCAAATAGAGGAAGAAACAGCAGAGCGCCTATAGTGTAGTATCCTTTAGTATAGTTTTTGTCACACGCAAGAATAATATTGCGTACTGGATTACGGCTTGACAAAATGCCTGTCGAACCCCTGGTCTTTTAATTCCAAGTCTCTGTTGGAATCTAGATAGAGTCAGGAAACAGGGAATATATATATATATATATATATACTTATTGAGTAATTACTATGCTATATAGCGATTCCCTGTTTCCTGACTCTATCTAGCCGTATGACACTCGCTTCTGACTGCCTTGCGCACTTGTGTCAGACTTACAGTTGATCTTCCTTGATGCACATGAGCCGTGTCTGCTCTCCCCCTGAAACCTGCTAACGTCCACACACTGACACGCTTGGGACCTGCCATCGTCTCCACATCGCTGCTCCTGCACTGCCTGGCTGTCCTTGTGCTATAGGACACGGCAACTGCATCATCTTATCTGCGGTGAGCTTAGTGTCATATCGATGGATGTGTGTGTGGGGGTTGAGCAGTGAAGTAAGACGCTGACTAGGAGAATCTTAAAACCAGACTCCTTCAGGTGGCTACTAATTAACACCACAAGCATGCTTTTGTGAACACATCATTTACAGAGGGATCTCCAAATTACCAATGTTTATTTTCTAAATACTCTCTTTTTGAACTTGAAATGGTGAACTTTCTATAGGATTACAAAGTATCATTCTAGTGGAAACAACTGGACACTAATATAAAAATAAATGGAACATTTTTATTGATCCAACATTAGTGGTGGTCAGTGGATTCTAAAGCTCTGCTTATTCAGCAATATTGTTGCTTATATATTTTATATGGTCAATATTTTAATAAATTGTTTTTACTATTATACTATCTTGCGCTTTCTTGTATAGTTATATATTTCTATCTATATTATATATTGTTCATCAGGGGATTACAGAAACCCCTTATGGGAGCTGCAGCTATTTATTAAATGCATTAGTGTGAATTTATATTAGAATTTTTACCATAGGCGCCTGTATTGATTTTGCTTTGTTAGGAATATCAATATTATTTGTACACACACACACACACACACACACACACACACACACACACACACACACACACACACACACACACACACACACCCATAGTGCCACATCATGGATCCCCCTACTGTACCACCCGTTCCTGGTCCCCCTTCTTCCAAATCTAACCTACCCAGTATCTCTGCCCACTTCAACCTACTGTACTCTACCTTTTCTCTTTAATGTTACAATCCTATGAATTGCTCATCCTGCCCTTGGACACACTACATAGGTTACTATGTAGTGTGTACAAGATGGCTGCCTCGTCTGGTACTTTCATGAGCAGGAAGAACAGTCTGTTGAGCTATTTATGCACTGGGTGTCCTGTTAGTATCTTCTTATTTTATGTTTGTATGTCCTAATTCCATGTATACTTAATGCACATTGTAACCAATGTAGTGCTTCCAACATGGCTGCCTCATCTAGTACTCTATTGTGTAGAACAGAGCTGGCCAAACCGGTCCTCGAGATCTACCAACAGTTCATGTTTTCCAGGCCTCCTGGAGATCTCTAGAACTGTCAGTTAGGAATGAATGCAGCAAATCTTTATTAGTAATGACTACACCTGTGCACCAGCTAGGTGGCCTGGAAAATGTGAACTGTTGGTAGATCTCCCTGATCCAAAAGCAACAGAGAAAAAGATAGTTGAACTATTTTTTAAATATCAATTGCATTTAAATCAAGGCAGCTATCATAGAGAAAACTCTGTATAGCATATTTGCTATCTACAAATAATATAAAAACAAGAAAGTGGCTTTATCATATTTGGAAGGAAGACCGTTGAAAACTGCGTACTAAAGCCTTACAGTTTTCCTTAGATTTTTCATCTTATGATGAATGTCCACAAGTCGAGAATATAGATAAAAGTGGTCTATCACAAAATACTGTAGTAATGAATCACCAATAATAAAGGATACAGGAGTAGAGGATGACAGACTGTATTGTTTATGTGAACAAAAAAACAACCCTGATGAACCTTATGCACAATGCAGTCTATGTACAGACTCGTTTCACCCACTGTGTGTTGGCTACAAAAGTATCACTGACATCCAGGTCATTTCACCATGGTTGTGTCCTCTCTGTAAGCCAAAGAAACAGCAAATAATAAAAAAGTAGCCCCAAGAAAAATACTGGACATATATGACATTAAGACAACTCCTGGAGAACAAGAAATAAAACTGAAGTTGTAACCCAAAGTAAATACATTCCATTTGATGTTTCTGTAACAAAAGATAACAGAAGTGTGTCCTTAGAAAATTAGCTGGAAGCAACAGAATCAATGCAACTACAGCCACAAGAGGAATGCAGTAATACAAATAGTGCAATTCATCAAGAAAAATCACTGCTCCTTAATATTTTCAAAAAAGACACAATTCAATCCATGACTAAAGCAGATCAGCTCTCAATGAAAGAATTCATTACTGAAACATATCCATCCAATTTCACAATTTCTCTGTTACCCCAGGAATGGAACAAAATAAAACCAGAACACAGGACAGGTTATCGTGTCCTAAAAGATGGTTGGACTGAGACAATTAAAAAAATTAATAAGTTCTGCGTTGTAACTTTCAAATACAATCGAGTGAGACAAGCTCGTTCCAGAAAATGAAAGTGTGTGTACTGGCGTGCTAGGGGACAGTGCAAGTTTGAAGGATGTACGGAGTACAATATTATACTAACCAAAAAACCTAGCAAAAAGCATTGTCATGTGTTTATGTCAGTAGATGTTAATGGGTCAATAAATCATAAGCGCACCCAAACATTCAAAAGGCACACACGTGGGGAAGAGAGGGATATACTGAAGGCACAGCTAAGAGAAATGAGACCAATGTTACTGCACACCAAGAAGCTGGCTAATGCTGACATGGAACAGCTAATTGCAGGGAACATGGATGAAATCAAATCAATTGATGTGCTTCAGAAAATATCAAGTGAAAACAACCTTGAAAATAGTCTTGACACAAATGAATACTTGAATTGTTTGTTAGTCCAAAAAAAAAAATGGATGAAGAAGAAATACATGTGATTGCCACAAAGCATGCTTACATACAGCACATAGGCATGAGGCCATTTGTTCTCCATATGTATTCAGAATCACAGTTGCATATGTTGAAAGATTTGCAAGATGCCCGTCAGTGTTTTCTGTATCTAGATGCAACTGGCTCTGTAGTAATGAAGCCAAAGGACATACAAAACAAAATTCTATACTATACACTTTGTCTTTCTTTGACCAGTGAAACAAGGTCCACCATCCCTGTGGCTGAAATGTTGTCTTCAGATCAAAGTACACCAACCATTCTACATTGGCTATCCTGTTTAAGTCGGGACTTTTTTAAAGTATGCAAGAGAAAACTTCGTCCGCAAAAGGTTGAAATAGATTTTAGCTGGGCTCTAATCCATGCAGCAACACAGACTTTCAATCAAAATAACATCATGGACTATTTAAAGAAATGTCTCCTTGTTTGTGAGAGAAAAATGTTGTGCAATTTTACAATTCTGCACATATGTGCTGCGCACATGATAAAACTTGTAAGCATCAAGCTCTCCAATTTGAAGACAAGCAAAGCTACAAAAATTTTTTTCCTTTACTCATTTGCATTACTACAGAATGCAAGTAGTCTTGGAGAAATTGAAATTCAACTATTTCGAATGACATATGTTTTCTCAGTGCAGAAAGAAACCAATGCATACAAGAAACACTTTGCAGAATTGAATTAGGCTATCAGCACTCAGAAAATAGAAGGAATGGAAAACATTACAGAAACTACGACAAATGAAGATTTTATAGATAATGACTCCAATGAAGAAGGGAACATCAAGAGGGGTTCCACATTTTCCAAAAAAATTTCTAAAATGTTCACACACACAAAAACAGCAGCAGATGATGATGATGATAGTGCAACAGCAACTGATAATTTGCTATACTGTCCAGCATTAATACCTCTGCTTCAGTCATATGCTGCAACCATCCATTGTGGAGCGGAATAATGCTAAAAAATCTCAGTCTTATGAAAACACGTGACACAAATGCAACAGTTGAAAATTGGTTCAGGACTACAAAGGAGGTCATTTTAAATGATAGACTTCATCGAAGGGCAGGAGATTTTGTACAATGTATGTATGAGTTTCTGCAAGGAAGAGTGAGAGAAATTGGATTGAAATATTTCAGATCTGTCCAAAACTTGGAGACTGAAAAATATCAAACTGATAGACCACAAGAGGAAAATCTTACTCAGAAAAATGGCAGAAGAGAAAAGAAGTAGGTAAAAGTAAAAAGGCCAAATACTACCAACCACCCACACCAAAAACTACAAAACCAGTGGCTCCAGCAAATTGCCCAGCTTGGTCCGGCAAAGGGAAAATTAGAAAAAAAAATATTATCCTATGAAACACATGTACCATTGACAATTTGCTATTTAAAATTCATATAGCAATAAGAAAATATGATTGGCTCTTAACTGAACTAGATAGTTTAAAAACAGAGGATTCAAGCATCTCTACTTTCCTGAATGTCAATCAGCATTTTCTGAGGAAAGATTGGAATAAAGGAAAAATGTAATGGTTAAAGCACCTAAATGCATTTCTAGCAGGTTACAGGGCACACTGGTCATGTGACTGTGACATCCGGTGCATGTCTCTGACCCTCATCAGTCAGGTGAGTTTCATCCCTCTCCCTAATATCCCCCACTTTGCAACCTAATACTCCCACCTAGGGCTGTCTCATTGCCAAGGGTTTCATGCTCTGGGATCCATACTCATTGCCAGCAGTTTCCTGCTCTGGGATGGGTGTCATGATCATTGCCAGGGGTATGTAATGCTCGTTGCCAGGGATAATGCTCATTGTCAGGGCTCAGGGGTGTTGAGGTGGAAGGCGGAGCTTGGCGCTGCCACTTGCAGGCTTTCTTTAACCCTAGACAGGACAACCCGTGGGACCCGCTTGTAAACTGCGGCTGCAGCTGCGATCCAGCACCAGAGATCCTTTTCCCTCAGTTGTCGTCAGCGGGCAAACGAAAGCCAGGAGGGAGACCCACAGCTAGACTACCCCCAGTGTGGCTGCGAGCAGGGATGGATTAAGGCTTGTGGGGGCTCAGGGACAATGAAGTTGTGGGGGACCCCACTAATAAAATTGCTGCCAAATACCCCTGTGCCCACCCGTGCGCACCACCAGTACTGATATGCTCCTGTGTTGACATACACACACAACCACACACACACGTAAAAACAAAGACAATTTACAGTATATAAATACACAACATACACTATATATATATATATATATATATATATTTATTTATATGCTAGGACACAGTGTATGTGTGTGTGTGTGTGTGTGTGTGTGTATATATATATATATATATATACACACTGATATAAGGGCTAGGAGGAGTGCACAGCACAGGCAACATGCAACAGACGCACCCCCTAGACCCTCATAGCCTATAGAATGTACATAGCACCCAATTTTCCAATCTCACCCTCCACCCTGAACATTACAGCTGCATCCAGCACATTCACTGTCATGCCGCTCCCACGCACCCTTACCAGAAATTGGCAGAACAGCGGTGGCCGGCACCCCCCTCACCCGCACCAAGCAGTGTGAAAGCCAGCCAGAAATGTCCTCTGACCCGCCTACACACAACAGCTGAAATGGCGGTGGGCGGCACAACACACAGTACCCCATTTCCACAGCACCAGTAGCAGATCTTGCCATGGGCAAGCAGGACTTTTGCCTGGGGCGCTGCCTTCCGGAGGACGCCGGCGCCATCTGGAGGGCTCCGCACCATGGCAAGATCCGCTACTGTGCCCCCACGTCTAGTTTCCCTTCGCGGAGAGGACCTTTGCTGTGCGGTGCGCGATGACGTCATCGCGCACCGCACAGCATTGTGGGACTGACACAGACGCTAGGGGTCATATTTGACCTCTAGTGTCTGTCTATGCTGTGCTATGGGAGAGATGTCATGAGAGGAGCGGCGCCGGCGGAGGTCTGCAGCGGTTGGGAATCAGGAGCTGGGATTGTAATTATTATTTTGTAAGTATTATTTTTTTGTGTGTAAGTGGCGCTACTCTACAGGGGGCACAAATGGGGGCACAACTCTACAGGGGGCGTAACTGACCATGCCCCCTGTATGAAGCCACGCCCCTATTTTCCTGGGGTGCCAAAAGGGCTAGAACCGGCCCTGCCCAGCACATACAGATAGCATCCGTCCACGCGGGGCGGAGTTTCACGGAATGACGCATTGCGTTGTGGCGTCATGATGCAAATGCGTGATTCTGCAAAACTCAACCCCCACAGTGGAGTACTACTGACAGGGAGGAGGGGGAGCACCCGTAGCTTCAAAAAGTGCAGCGGAGGGCACCCCGTGCGACGGTACGCCTTGCCCGCCACAAGAAACGTCACTGCTCCCACCCTGCAGCCTAACCCTAATCTCTGGCCAGCAGTCTAACCCTAATATCAACATTATGACAATGTTGGCACTTCCGCAAATGTAAACACATTCAATGTCCAAATTTTTTTAATAATATCATCATAAATGTCGACATTATGAATGCCAAAATTCTCATTGTCACCTTGTGATTAAATCCAAAATGGATAAAGGCTGTGTATTTTATTTTAGTTAATTAATTACTTTTACCTAAAATGTTATATAACTAAAATAATGCAATTGTCCCAATCATTTTCCCGACACATGGAAATAGCATTCCAAGCTATTATTATCCAATATAATAAAAGGTTAAGGCTGCTCCTCACCTCTGTGATGTGCGCCAGTGAAGAGCCAAGGCTGCTCCATGGACCAAATGACTCCTGTGCTGCAAGCTGGCACAGCTGAAAGTGATACTGCAGGGAGATGTTACATCTGCATGCACTGACATTTCTGCTCACAGCTCCCCAAACGGACGTCCTGAAATAGTTAAAAAGTGACCTGTTTGAACTATGAAACGTGAATTTTTGTGCACTTGACAATGTCTCATCATTTTGATGGTCTAATAACTAGTTCAATAAATAAATGGATTTTAAAATGTACACATAATAAAAATAATTTTTTTTTAAATAACATTCTGATATTTTCCTCAGTTGTGAAGACCTTGGGAACATTCAAACTGTACTTAATGGTTGGACAGATGGATATATAAGCAATTGCAAAAGATAATGGTAAAGTAAACTTTTGTACAAAGTAAAAGTGTCAGTTTCATTATTGGGTTTTATTTTTTATTTTAAGCAAATGGATTGCAAATATTAACCACATATTTACTAGAGATGAGCGGGTTTGGTTTTACTGGGATTTACTCGGATTTACACGAATATCCTTACTGGCTGTCGGACGTCACGTGTTTTGGTTAACCAATAAGAAAAATCCAGAAAAGAAGAAATGGCGATAATTCTAACATAAAGAACCGGGTAAATCAGAACCCGTGCATCTCTAATGTTTACCATCCTGAAGGTCCTGGAGATTTTTCTGGTATTCCGCCACACCCCCAGAAGAGTGGCCACACCCCCAGCATCCCTTCCATTTCCCTATGAAGTGAACAGGATAAAGAGATACCAGGAATCGTGGGTCCATATGGAGAGAGCGTGGCTAAAATGTTAGTTTAATTTGATCTTCCCCCAGTAAATCTATGGTGCTTTGGATCCTCTAAATTGCTGGATTAAAGATTCTGCAATTAATGCTTTTAAGTTTTAACAGAGTTTCCTACTACGGTCACTGTTGTACCCCTTTCACATCGCACTGAAAACCCGGTACCGATACGGCATATTGCCGTGTCGAAACGGGTCCGTGTGCGATGTGAAAGGTCCTTTGTTGAAATAGCGGGTCGCATGACCCGGTAATTCAACCCGGTAAAAAAGATGGGTTCTTACCGGGTTGATTACCGGGTCAGGCGCAGTGTGAATGGGAGCCGTTCCGATGCGAATCGGCTCCCATTCTCAGCATAGGCAGAAGCGGCGCAGGAGATGAGCTCATCTCCCGGCGCCGCCTCCACCCCCGCCCCTGCTGCGTCCTCCGCTGCCATGGCAACCGACCCGGTATATTGCCGGGTCGCAAAGCCAGCAACAGAGCGCAAATGCCGGACCCCCCTGGTAAGTACACGTTTCTCTTACCGGGTAGGATCGGGCATTTGCGATCTGAAAGCGGCATTAGATAGCTGGCATCTTTTTACCTACTTCCAACTTTATGAAGAAGGACTACTATTTAATATTGATAGTTATATATTATTGTTGACAAAAATGTAAAAAGCATAGCAAAAATATATATTAAGTATAATCCATATACATGAAAATATTATATCATGAATATCTTTTGTGTTACCAGTGGAACAAGTTCTTGTGACAGGTTAAGAACGTTTTCAAGAAGAGAATTCAAACATGGTTTACCCTGCATGTTGTTTGTTACTGTTGCGAAAAAGCCCAAAAATAATCCTTTGACCTGTCCCTCTAAGCATACTACACTTCCATCTGTTGTTACAGTTTCTGGAAGAAGGTCAGTTACTGTTTACTAAAGATGAGCGCCTGAAATTTTTCGGGTTTTGTGTTTTGGTTTTGGGTTCGGTTCCGCGGCCGTGTTTTGGGTTCGAACGCGTTTTGGCAAAACCTCACCGAATTATTTTTGTCGGATTCGGGTGTGTTTTGGATTCGGGTGTTTTTTTCCAAAAACACTAAAAAACAGCTTAAATCATAGAATTTGGGGGTCATTTTGATCCCAAAGTATTATTAACCTCAAAAACCATAATTTACACTCATTTTCAGTCTATTCTGAATACCTCACACCTCACAATATTATTTTTAGTCCTAAAATTTGCACCGAGGTCGCTGTGTGAGTAAGATAAGCGACCCTAGTGGCCGACACAAACACCGGGCCCATCTAGGAGTGGCACTGCAGTGTCACGCAGGATGTCCCTTCCAAAAAACCCTCCCCAAACAGCACATGACGCAAAGAAAAAAAGAGGCGCAATGAGGTAGCTGTGTGAGTAAGATTAGCGACCCTAGTGGCCGACACAAACACCGGGCCCATCTAGGAGTGGCACTGCAGTGTCACGCAGGATGGCCCTTCCAAAAAACCCTCCCCAAACAGCACATGACGCAAAGAAAAAAAGAGGCGCAATGAGGTAGCTGACTGTGTGAGTAAGATTAGCGACCCTAGTGGCCGACACAAACACCGGGCACATCTAGGAGTGGCACTGCAGTGTCACGCAGGATGTCCCTTCCAAAAAACCCTCCCCAAACAGCACATGACGCAAAGAAAAAAAGAGGCGCAATGAGGTAGCTGTGTGAGTAAGATTAGCGACCCTAGTGGCCGACACAAACACCGGGCACATCTAGGAGTGGCACTGCAGTGTCACGCAGGATGTCCCTTCCAAAAAACCCTCCCCAAACAGCACATGACGCAAAGAAAAAAAGAGGCGCAATGAGGTAGCTGTGTGAGTAAGATTAGCGACCCTAGTGGCCGACACAAACACCGGGCCCATCTAGGAGTGGCACTGCAGTGTCACGCAGGATGTCCCTTCCAAAAAACCCTCCCCAATCAGCACATGATGCAAAGAAAAAGAAAAGAAAAAAGAGGTGCAAGATGGAATTATCCTTGGGCCCTCCCACCCACCCTTATGTTGTATAAACAAAACAGGACATGCACACTTTAACCAACCCATCATTTCAGTGACAGGGTCTGCCACACGACTGTGACTGATATGACGGGTTGGTTTGGACCCCCCCCAAAAAAGAAGCAATTAATCTCTCCTTGCACAAACTGGCTCTACAGAGGCAAGATGTCCACCTCATCTTCACCCTCCGATATATCACCGTGTACATCCCCCTCCTCACAGATTATCAATTCGTCCCCACTGGAATCCACCATCTCAGCTCCCTGTGTACTTTGTGGAGGCAATTGCTGCTGGTCAATGTCTCCGCGGAGGAATTGATTATAATTCATTTTAATGAACATCATCTTCTCCACATTTTCTGGATGTAACCTCGTACGCCGATTGCTGACAAGGTGAGCGGCGGCACTAAACACTTTTTCGGAGTACACACTTGTGGGAGGGCAACTTAGGTAGAATAAAGCCAGTTTGTGCAAGGGCCTCCAAATTGCCTCTTTTTCCTGCCAGTATAAGTACGGACTGTGTGACGTGCCTACTTGGATGCGGTCACTCATATAATCCTCCACCATTCTATCAATGTTGAGAGAATCATATGCAGTGACAGTAGACGACATGTCCGTAATCGTTGTAGGGTCCTTCAGTCCGGACCAGATGTCAGCATCAGCAGTCGCTCCAGACTGCCCTGCATCACCGCCAGCGGGTGGGCTCGGAATTCTGAGCCTTTTCCTCGCACCCCCAGTTGCGGGAGAATGTGAAGGAGGAGATGTTGACAGGTCGCGTTCCGCTTGACTTGACAATTTTGTCACCAGCAGGTCTTTCAACCCCAGCAGACCTGTGTCTGCCGGAAAGAGAGATCCAAGGTAGGCTTTAAATCTAGGATCGAGCACGGTGGCCAAAATGTAGTGCTCTGATTTCAACAGATTGACCACCCGTGAATCCTTGTTAAGCGAATTAAGGGCTGCATCCACAAGTCCCACATGCCTAGCGGAATCGCTCCGTGTTAGCTCCTCCTTCAATGCCTCCAGCTTCTTCTGCAAAAGCCTGATGAGGGGAATGACCTGACTCAGGCTGGCAGTGTCTGAACTGACTTCACGTGTGGCAAGTTCAAAGGGCATCAGAACCTTGCACAACGTTGAAATCATTCTCCACTGCACTTGAGACAGGTGCATTCCACCTACTATATCGTGCTCAATTGTATAGGCTTGAATGGCCTTTTGCTGCTCCTCCAACCTCTGAAGCATATAGAGGGTTGAATTCCACCTCGTTACCACTTCTTGCTTCAGATGATGGCAGGGCAGGTTCAGTAGTTTTTGGTGGTGCTCCAATTTTCTGTACGTGGTGCCTGTACGCCGAAAGTGTCCCGCAATTCTTCTGGCCACCGACAGCATCTCTTGCACGCCCCTGTCGTTTTTAAAAAAATTCTGCACCACCAAATTCAAGGTATGTGCAAAACATGGGACGTGCTGGAATTGGCCCAGATTTAATGCACACACAATATTGCTGGCGTTGTCCGATGCCACAAATCCACAGGAGAGTCCAATTGGGGTAAGCCATTCCGCGATGATCTTCCTCAGTTGCCGTAAGAGGTTTTCAGCTGTGTGCGTATTCTGGAAAGCGGTGATACAAAGCGTAGCCTGCCTAGGAAAGAGTTGGCGTTTGCGAGATGCTGCTACTGGTGCCGCCGCTGCTGTTCTTGCGGCGGGAGTCCATACATCTACCCAGTGGGCTGTCACAGTCATATAGTCCTGACCCTGCCCTGCTCCACTTGTCCACATGTCCGTGGTTAAGTGGACATTGGGTACAGCTGCATTTTTTAGGACACTGGTGACTCTTTTTCTGAGGTCTGTGTACATTTTCGGTATCGCCTGCCTAGAGAAATGGAACCTAGATGGTATTTGGTACCGGGGACACAGTACCTCCAACAAGTCTCTAGTTGGCTCTGCAGTAATGATGGATACCGGAACCACGTTTCTCACCACCCAGGATGCCAAGGCCTCAGTTATCCGCTTTGCAGTAGGATGACTGCTGTGATATTTCATCTTCCTCGCAAAGGACTGTTGAACAGTCAATTGCTTACTGGAAGTAGTACAAGTGGGCTTACGACTTCCCCTCTGGGATGACCATCGACTCCCAGCGGCAACAACAGCAGCGCCAGCAGCAGTAGGCGTTACACGCAAGGATGCATCGGAGGAATCCCAGGCAGGAGAGGACTCGTCAGACTTGCCAGTGACATGGCCTGCAGGACTATTGGCATTCCTGGGGAAGGAGGAAATTGACACTGAGGGAGTTGGTGGGGTGGTTTGCGTGAGCTTGGTTACAAGAGGAAGGGATTTACTGGTCAGTGGACTGCTTCCGCTGTCACCCAAAGTTTTTGAACTTGTCACTGACTTATTATGAATGCGCTGCAGGTGACGTATAAGGGAGGATGTTCCGAGGTGGTTAACGTCCTTACCCCTACTTATTACAGCTTGACAAAGGGAACACACGGCTTGACACCTGTTGTCCGCATTTCTGGTGAAATACCTCCACACCGAAGAGCTGATTTTTTTGGTATTTTCACCTGGCATGTCAACGGCCATATTCCTCCCACGGACAACAGGTGTCTCCCCGGGTGCCTGACTTAAACAAACCACCTCACCATCAGAATCCTCCTGGTCAATTTCCTCCCCAGCGCCAGCAACACCCATATCCTCCTCATCCTGGTGTACTTCAACACTGACATCTTCAATCTGACTATCAGGAACTGGACTGCGGGTGCTCCTTCCAGCACTTGCAGGGGGCGTGCAAATGGTGGAAGGCGCATGCTCTTCACGTCCAGTGTTGGGAAGGTCAGGCATCGCAACCGACACAATTGGACTCTCCTTGTGGATTTGGGATTTCAAAGAACGCACAGTTCTTTGCGGTGCTTTTGCCAGCTTGAGTCTTTTCAGTTTTCTAGCGAGAGGCTGAGTGCTTCCATCCTCATGTGAAGCTGAACCACTAGCCATGAACATAGGCCAGGGCCTCAGCCGTTCCTTGCCACTCCGTGTGGTAAATGGCATATTGGCAAGTTTACGCTTCTCCTCCGACAATTTTATTTTAGGTTTTGGAGTCCTTTTTTTTCTGATATTTGGTGTTTTGGATTTGACATGCTCTGTACTATGACATTGGGCATCGGCCTTGGCAGACGACGTTGCTGGCATTTCATCGTCTCGGCCATGACTAGTGGCAGCAGCTTCAGCACGAGGTGGAAGTGGATCTTGATCTTTCCCTAATTTTGGAACCTCAACTTTTTTGTTCTCCATATTTTATAGGCAGAACTAAAAGGCACCTCAGGTAAACAATGGAGATGGATGGATTGGATACTAGTATACAATTATGGACGGACTGCCACGGTTAGGTGGTATAAAAAAACCACGGTTAGGTGGTATATAATACAATTATGGATGGACGGACTGCCTGCCGAGTGCCGACACAGAGGTAGCCACAGCCGTGAACTACCGCACTGTACACTGGTTGATAAAGAGATAGTAGTATACTCGTAACAACTAGTATGACGACGGTATAAAGAATGAAAAAAAAAACCACGGTTAGGTGGTATATATTATAATACAATTATGGTTGGACGGACTGCCTGCCGAGTGCCGACACAGAGGTAGCCACAGCCGTGAACTACCGCACTGTACACTGGTTGATAAAGAGATAGTAGTATACTCGTAACAACTAGTATGACGACGGTATAAAGAATGAAAAAAAAACCACGGTTAGGTGGTATATATTATAATACAATTATGGTTGGACGGACTGCCTGCCGAGTGCCGACACAGAGGTAGCCACAGCCGTGAACTACCGCACTGTACACTGGTTGATAAAGAGATAGTAGTATACTCGTAACAACTAGTATGACGACGGTATAAAGAATGAAAAAAAAAACCACGGTTAGGTGGTATATATTATAATACAATTATGGATGGACGGACTGCCTGCCGAGTGCCGACACAGAGGTAGCCACAGCCGTGAACTACCGCACTGTACACTGGTTGATAAAGAGATAGTAGTATACTCGTAACAACTAGTATGACGACGGTATAAAGAATGAAAAAAAAACCACGGTTAGGTGGTATATATTATAATACAATTATGGTTGGACGGACTGCCTGCCGAGTGCCGACACAGAGGTAGCCACAGCCGTGAACTACCGCACTGTACACTGGTTGATAAAGAGATAGTAGTATACTCGTAACAACTAGTATGACGACGGTATAAAGAATGAAAAAAAATACCACGGTTAGGTGGTATATAATACAATTATGGTTGGACGGACTGCCTGCCGAGTGCCGACACAGAGGTAGCCACAGCCGTGAACTACCGCACTGTACACTGGTTGATAAAGAGATAGTAGTATACTCGTAACAACTAGTATGACGACGGTATAAAGAATGAAAAAAAAACCACGGTTAGGTGGTATATATTATAATACAATTATGGTTGGACGGACTGCCTGCCGAGTGCCGACACAGAGGTAGCCACAGCCGTGAACTACCGCACTGTACACTGGTTGATAAAGAGATAGTAGTATACTCGTAACAACTAGTATGACGACGGTATAAAGAATGAAAAAAAAACCACGGTTAGGTGGTATATATTATAATACAATTATGGATGGACGGACTGCCTGCCGAGTGCCGACACAGAGGTAGCCACAGCCGTGAACTACCGCACTGTACACTGGTTGATAAAGAGATAGTAGTATACTCGTAACAACTAGTATGACGACGGTATAAAGAATGAAAAAAAAACCACGGTTAGGTGGTATATAATACAATTATGGTTGGACGGACTGCCTGCCGAGTGCCGACACAGAGGTAGCCACAGCCGTGAACTACCGCACTGTACACTGGTTGATAAAGAGATAGTAGTATACTCGTAACAACTAGTATGACGACGGTATAAAGAATGAAAAAAAAAACCACGGTTAGGTGGTATATATTATAATACAATTATGGATGGACGGACTGCCTGCCGAGTGCCGACACAGAGGTAGCCACAGCCGTGAACTACCGCACTGTACTGTGTCTGCTGCTAATATAGACTGGTTGATAAAGAGATAGTATACAATACTACTAATATACTGGTGGTCAGGCACTGGTCACCACTAGTCACACTGGCAGTGGCACTCCTGCAGCAAAAGTGTGCACTGTTTAATTTTAATATAATATTATTTATCATGTACTCCTGGCTCCTGCTATAACAACCTGCAGTGCTCCCCAGTCTCCCCCACAATTATAAGCTTTATATACAATACATTGATGTGCAGCACACTGGGCTGAGCAGTGCACACAGACTGAGTCACTGTGTGACTGTGTATCGTTTTTTTCAGGCAGAGAACGGATATATTAAATAAAACAAACAACTGCACTGTCTCTGGTGGTCACTGGTCACTGTGGTCGTCAGTCACTAAACTCTGTCTGCACTCTCTTCTAATCTACAGTATCACAGCAATCTCTCTCTCTCTCTCTCTCTTCTAAATCTAATCTAAATGGAGAGGACGCCAGCCACGTCCTCTCCCTATCAATCTCAATGCACGTGTGAAAATGGCGGCGACGCGCGGCTCCTTATATAGAATCCGAGTCTCGCGAGAATCCGACAGCGTCATGATGACGTTCGGGCGCGCTCGGGTTAACCGAGCAAGGCGGGAAGATCCGAGTCGCTCGGACCCGTGAAAAAAAAAGTGAAGTTCGTGCGAACCCGCTCATCTCTACTGTTTACATTGAATAAGTAACATGCAAACTCTATTAAAGATAACATTTTTTTTTTAATAAAACTAAAATATAGTATATGTTCCCTACGTAGCTATAAACCAGTAGCAGTAGCCTACAATGTTGGAGAACATTTTGTTTGCTTCTTCAAACTAACAAGTGATGACTCCTGGCACTGCTATGATGGAATAAAAGAATTTAAACATCCTGGAAAAGGAATTGAAACATCTTCCACACAGTTTATAAAAGAAGTTCTTGTACCAGGAGTCACTGTAGGTCATGTGATCATGTTTCGTCTTGATGATTCTTCATTGAATATTGTGCAGGTAAATGAATATTGACAAATTTCATATTTTCATGCCTAATACAATCCTCCCCAAATTTGCTAGTAATATCATAACTCAACTAGGACCCTATAGCTATGACATTCTGAGGAGAAATAAAGTGAACGGATATAACCACCTCCTAGCTGTCATTTTTCAAGCAAAGCCTGTAGCATGGGAGTTAGTAACTGACTGGCTGGTACTTTATCTCCATCTACTTTAACTACATCCAAGGCTTAGTAAATAGATCCCTTAGAGCTTAATTCATGTTTGTACGCAATGGCCAATTGTCACGCAACTGAGAGATTATCGGCAGACTATGCATGTGCTGTGATTGCAATGTGTAAAAATGCCGCTGCGATCCCACCTGCAATGAGTTTTTCTTTGCAAAGTGATTGACAGGAAGAGACCATTTTGAGGTGTGAATGGTGAGTTTACGGGGAGTGGTTGGGAAAATGCAAGCATGTCATGGCCTTTTTTGGACTGTGTATCTACTGACGGCTGTGAATTTGTATGTGCAAAAACATGCTGCTTGCATCGCTACTTCTGTGTCCAGTCTGCGTGGCCATAGACCTACCCTTAGACCCAATGTTCCTAATTTTTCATTAACTGCTAATGTGTACGCAATTGCTAATGAGTTTGCAATGCCTCCAATATGTGTTTCTTTATTGCTGGTTGGCAGCAGCACTTGCTAACATTTGCAACTACGTAGTTGGCTGCAGCCTTTACACAAACCTCAACTATGGCAGCTCTTTCTTAAGTGTTCAGCTACTAAGGAGGGGAAGCAGGCTAGCAGAGTGGGGTTCCAACTTTGTAGGCATGCCCCATGAATGAATTGATTATAGAGAATTTTCGTTTTTATTAATACTATGGATGATTGAATAGTAATCTCTGCACACCTGTTGGGCATCAGGTCGTTAATGGGGTTTAAATAGATCCCCTATTCAGATGGAGCTCTACTTCTGATGAAGCTAGGTGACCGAGCCTAGGGAAACGCGTTAAGTTTAAAAGCTGCTATCACTACTACTACAAGTGCTCCACGTTACAACGGATCCAGATATGGACTCTTAAAAATCAGCTTTGGAACACCTGCTTTGGAACCTTCTCTGTGGGACATTCATTTTACAGCACCGATTGGAGAGACCCAGTTTCTACACAAGTGGCACAGCTTGCTTGCTGTTAATTCTCAAGCTTCTGGAAGTCTCCATCATCACGGGTAACACCAGCTGTATCAATTTCCTTCCCCAGGGAACTTTACTCAGTGTTCTAGTCCGGGATCCTTAGTGGACACTCATTTGCAGCCATTTTCAATTGCTTCATAGCTCAATCTATGCCCTAAATCTTATGTGTACATGTGAATTTTATTCATGGTTTTAGTACTTGATGTTTAGTTAATAAATTCAACTGTGATTTTATATTCATCCATAGTTTTTTATCATTTATTATTGGAGAAACACCTAGCGCCAGCTCCAGTGCCTTTCTTTGTAAAAAATCTCATTGGGACTGACAATCCCTTGCTGGCAGCTGTGACAGCGCGTCTGGAACTGCTATTCTTTCCATGCCCCATGAATGCCAAGGGCAGGGGATTCCATGACCCCTGTGACAACCGGTGTGGGGATGGGGCAAAGGGGCATGCCATTGTTGGACCAGGGAAAATACAAGTGGGCGATATGTAAGTGACGACCCCCTGTTGATTTCAGGTGTCAAATTTGTTACCCAACACCCGTTTTCATCACTGCTGGTGTCCGGGAGATGCACAGCTGCCCTGGGAGACTGCTTTGGCTGCACTGACGTCTCCGTCACTATTACAGTGAATGAGCGCTGCATGTAGTGTTACAGTGCAGCACTCGGCTCCTGTCGCTGAGGAGAAGCTGACATTTTGGGGTAACTCCCTTGTAGGGTAACACCCGTGAGCAGTGCTTAGAGTGGTCCTAGAGAGGTGGTGGAACTGACCCCCCGTCCCCCGGCGCCCATACAATAAAGGTACTGTGCATGCCCCCCCCCAAAAAAAAAGGGGCATGGTCTCAAAAAGAAAGGGGCATGGTTACACAATTGTAATAACGCCCACAGTAGTAGCACCCCTAATACACAATGCCCACAGCAGTAACGCTTCTTATACAATGCCCACAGTGGTAGTGCCCTTATATAGAGCCCATAGCAGTGGTGCCCCTTATGCAATGCCCCCATTAGTAGTGCCCTTTATGTCTCCAGGAGTGATGCCACTTATGAAGTGCCCCCTTTACAATGTCCTCATTAGTAGTGCCCCCATTAGTAATGCCCCCAGTAGTAATGTCGCCTGTAGTAATGCCCCCAGTCATTTAGCACCATGTAGTTATGCTCCCAGTGGTAATGCACCTGCAGTTAAACCCCCAGTAGTTTACCCCCACTTCAGTTTAGCCTCCCAGTGGTAATGCCCCCAGTAGCTTAGCCCCTGTAGTTTAGTCCTCATGTAGTTTAGCCACCCTCAGTAGTAATGCCCCAGTAGTTTGTCCCCAGTAGTTTAGCCCCCCTGTAGTTATGTCCCCAGTAGTAATGTGCCCCTGTAGTTAGCCCCATGTAGTTTAGCCCCTTGTAGCTTGCCTCAGTAGTTTGGCCCCCTGTAGCTTGCCCCCAGTAGTTTGCCCTCAATAGATTGCCCCCAGTAGCTTGGTCCCTTGTAGCTTGCCCCAGTAGTTTGCCCTCATTAGATTGCCCCCAGTAGTTTGGCCCCTTGTAGCTTGCCCCAGTAGATGCGCTGTACAGTCACACATGTTTAAAAATAAAAAAAACACCATACTTACCAAGCCCCGCTCCCACCTCCGACCGCTGTGATCTCCTGGCGTCCTGCTCCCCAGCACTATGAGAGAGACATCATGACGTCTCTCTCATGGCGCGCACTGAGCCGGGAGCCGGAAGCAGTACTGAGCTCCTGTCGCCAGCTTCCACTATGCAGGGAGAGCCGGGCGCCGCTGATAACACAATCTCAGCGGACGCCCAGCATCTCCCTGTGCGTCACCGGGACACATCGGGTGAGGTGAGCCGGAGGAGGCGGAACTGCGTTCCGTCTCCAAGTGGTACTGACGGAACGCAGTTCCGACCCTTTCCTGCTCACTTTAACCCCTGGCCGTGAGCGTCCTGAACACCCCAAGTGATGCCACAGACCAGGAGCATGCCTGTATTGTTTGTTCAAGTGCATGGAACAGTTTCCAAGAAATAATCTTGGAAGTAGACCCAAATCTGGAGTCACGATAAGCACCCTCATTAACAAATAAACAAAATGTGAAATTCCAAAGTAAAAATGATTATTCTTTAAAAATTTAGCTTGTTTTACATGTCCATGATAAATATATCAAAAAAATAAACCATTTATTAATTCTATAAATATGCAATCATTTTAAAATCAACACGCTCATATTTGAATAACTGTATAACAGTTAAAAACGAAAAAAAAAATTATGTTTTGTACATTCAAACACATTGTTATGGTATACAGGTATAAAATATTTAGAATGTTCATTTTTAATGTTTAAATATTTTTTATTTTGTAGGAACCTGCAATATTAAAAGACATGATTGCTGCACAGAAATGGGCGGAAGACCATAAACACACATTTGCAGGTCAAGTTTTTATACCATCACTACTGTCAATGACCAAAAACAATGCAGAAGATTGCATTAAAAATTATCAGAATGACCAGAATTTTGATAATGAGGCAGATGACTGTCGCCAGCATTTTATATTCACTTTTACACAGAAAGATGACATGGAAGAATTTCTTAGAGAGACAAGAGACAAACAACAACTGCTTGTACATACCAAATTAAGAGACTCATTCAATTTG
Source organism: Pseudophryne corroboree (assembly GCF_028390025.1). NCBI lineage: Eukaryota > Metazoa > Chordata > Amphibia > Anura > Myobatrachidae > Pseudophryne > Pseudophryne corroboree. Next base: position 8,705,980 of record NC_086444.1, read on the forward strand.
CACTGTTAATTTACCATCGTGAAAAAGGGTGCTATTCAATTACCGCCTCTTTACTCATGCAGTAAACTATTTGTTTTTGAGAGTTAACACCAAGAATTTGGGATAAGATACCGTACCTACTGTATGTGTTAACATAGAGAAGACAACCCACAAACAGGCTATAGATCCACATTAACTGCAGCAGGCTGCTATCGGGGCTATTTGAATAGTCCTGTGTGATCACTTAGACTGTAATAAATTATTATGTTTTGTTAATATTTTCTTATTTATTTTAGATATTTGTGAATAGATCTTCCTGTTTTGCACAACTTTTATACTATTTAATTTTTGTTATGCACCATTCATATATTAAATAATAGTTCTTTCAATTCTGAGTGACTCAGTGGCATAAAATATGGATTTCAGAATCATCACATTTTACTCATAATTCTGAAGGTAAGTTATTATTTTTAATGCCCAAGGGGTATTATTGGAAAAGTAAAGATGAATGCAGTTTATACCACAAGCAATTCATTTCAGGTGTCAAATTTGTGGCCCAAGACTAGTTAACCCTTCCCAAACTACAGCTACTTATTCAAAATGGCAACTTATAAAATGGTGTTTCTGCCCACTTTGCCAGTGTATTTCATGGCCAAAACAGCGTTGGGCCAGGCAAAATACAAGTGGGTCACATGCAAGTGACCACCCTCTGTTGTCTTGGGGGGGGGTCAAATTTGTGGCCCAAGACTAGTTAACCCTTGCAAAACTACAGCTACTTATTCAAAATGGTAAAATATGGTGTGTGCCCACTTTGCCAGAGTATTTCCTGCCCAAAACAGCATTGGTCCAGGCAAAATACAAGTGGGTGATATGTAAGTGACCACCCTCTGTTGATTTCAGGTGTCAAATTTGTGGCCCAAGACTAGTTAACCCTTGCAAAACTACAGCTACTTATTCAAAATGGTAAAATATGGTGTGTATGCCCAATAAGAAGTGAATAAGAAGCTGGCCGAATAAGAAGCTAACTTCAGCATTGTCACTTACTACATCATGCTATAGTGAGTTTTGGTACGCTCAGCTTACATTGGATTGGAGCGGAGGACTGGCCCATATACACTGCTACGTGAACACACTGGGTGTCCGTCATTGTAAACGGTGACATATTACACTATGATGACCCTTATATCCACACAATGGAGCCTTTGTGACTACAGAAGTACAACTGTGAATTCACAATCAAAACTGTCAGATACACGGATACATGGACTGAGTATAAACTATTATTCCTTGTTTTACATACATTTGTTTTAAAATAAACTGTTCCAGGATTCCCATAATGTGGGGAAAAGGGATGCAGGAATGGGGCATTGTTATGCTAATAGCCCATTCATAGAGCAGGGAACCTTTAGGGCCCCACCCAGTGCGGCTTGCTGAATCTGACTGGGGGGAGGAACTCGGACATTGTGTTGTTCATTTGATAATATAAATGAACAGGAATCACAAATCAGGCCCCAGTGCAATTATTATGGAGTCAGTCGGATACAAGACATGAACAGTGCAGTTTATGTAAAGCTGTACCATATGGAGTTATATACTGCTGCACGCCAAGTTATAGATCATAACACCACACTATCACTCCACACTGCAACCTTCTGAAATATGAGTCCGTACATAGGTCCTCTACAGGAAAACAACAGATGGACAGGGAGAGATTCCAAAAGGTGGTCACCCAGAATCAGGCCCGGCGACAGGGGGGGTCAAAGGGGACACCCGTATGGGGCCCCAAGGATCAGGGGGGCCCCGAGCATCAGGAGCACAAAAAATGTGTAGGCAGCGCCTAAGAAAGCTGTGGCTCCCGTGTACTTCGGGACGCCCATACGTCAATTAACAGACAATTACTTCCCAATACAAACACCACCCCCGCCGCATACCCCATCACTTGGTCTGAGCTGGTCCCGTGCTGTGTTGCCAGCGTCGCGGCGTCACTACACATGAACCAGCGCCAGCCCGTCCCTGCTGCTGCCGCTGACTCTGAGGAGCTGTGCAGCACAGCACTGCCAGGCACACTGACTGGGAATATCAGACAGCAGCCGACTGCAGCTTTACCAATGTGATGTCCCTACAGAGAAGGTCAGTCCCTCCTGGGTCCTTGCAATCTCCCTCACCGTTGTGACAATCTGTGGGTCTGTGTCTATATATGTATGTTTGTGTCTGTGTAGTATATGTACATGTATGTGTGCTTATATATGTATGTTTGTATATGTGTATGTATATGTGTGCGTGTGTATGTATATACTGTATATATATACACACATTTATATTGAGGGGAAGAGTTGAGGGGGTAGGAGGCCCCCAGAAATATCACTGTATGGGGCCCCAAGATTTCTGTTGCCGGCCCTGCCCAGAATCAGCCTTGACTTACCTGTAGTATGCTGTAACAGTCTGGAAGAAGGGATATACCCTCTGTACAGTAGAGATGAGCGGGTTCGGTTCCTCGGAATCCGAACCCGCCCGAACTTCAGTTTTTTTTACACGGGGCCGAGCGACTCGGATCTTCCCGCCTTGCTCGGTTAACCCGAGCGCGCCCGAACGTCATCACGCTGTCGGATTCTCGCGAGACTCGGATTCTATATAAGGAGCCGCGCGTCGCCGCCATTTTCACACGTGCATTGAGATTCATAGGGAGAGGATGTGGCTGGCGTCCTCTCCGTTTATAGAGATTCGAGAAGAGAGTGAGACAGTAGAGAGAGACACAGTAGTAATTTTGAGGAGCATTAGGAGGAGTACTACTACTACTACTTGCTGAAGTGATAGATAGTGTGACTGTATTATCTGACTTGTGGGGGAGACACTGACAGTGGGGAGCAGTTAGAGTCTGAGAGCAGGACTCAGGAGTACATATAACGTACAGTGCACACTTTTGCTGCCAGAGTGCCACACTGCCATTGTGACCACACTGACCAGTGACCACCAGTATAATATATATTGTGATTGTCTGCTTAGGAGTACTACTTGCAAGTTGCTGATAGTGTGACCAGTGACCTGACCACCAGTTTAATAATCACCACCAGTTTAATATATATATATAATTGTATATAATATATATATAATATTGTATACCACCTACCCGTGGTTTTTTTTTCTTTCTTCTTTATACATACTACTATAGTAGCTTACTGTAGCAGTCTGCGGTGCTGCTGAGCTGACAGTGTCCAGCAGGTCCGTCATCAGTCATTACATAATAAATATACTATCTACCTGTCCGGCTGCAGTACTAGTGTGATATTATATATATTGATTTCATCTCATTATCATCCAGTCTATATTAGCAGCAGACACAGTACGGTAGTCCACGGCTGTAGCAACCTCTGTGTCGGCAGTCGCTCGTCCATCCATAAGTGTATACCACCTACCCGTGGTTTTTTTTTCTTTCTTCTTTATACATACTACTATAGTAGCTTACTGTAGCAGTCTGCGGTGCTGCTGAGCTGACAGTGTCCAGCAGGTCCGTCATCAGTCATTACTTAATAAATATACTATCTACCTGTCCGGCTGCAGTACTAGTGTGATATTATATATATTGATTTCATCTCATTATCATCCAGTCTATATTAGCAGCAGACACAGTACGGTAGTCCACGGCTGTAGCTACCTCTGTGTCGGCAGTCGCTCGTCCATCCATAATTGTATACCACCTACCCGTGGTTTTTTTTTCTTTCTTTCTTCTTTATACATACTACTATAGTAGCTTACTGTAGCAGTCTGCGGTGCTGCTGAGCTGACAGTGTCCAGCAGGTCCGTCATCAGTCATTACATAATAAATATACTATCTACCTGTCCGGCTGCAGTACTAGTGTGATATTATATATATTGATTTCATCTCATTATCATCCAGTCTATATCAGCAGCAGACACAGTACGGTAGTCCACGGCTGTAGCTACCTCTGTGTCGGCAGTCGCTCGTCCATCCATAAGTGTATACCACCTACCCGTGGTTTTTTTTTTTTCTTCTTTATACATACTACTATAGTAGCTTACTGTAGCAGTCTGCGGTGCTGCTGAGCTGACAGTGTCCAGCAGGTCCGTCATCAGTCATTACATAATAAATATACTATCTACCTGTCCGGCTGCAGTACTAGTGTGATATTATATATATTGATTTCATCTCATTATCATCCAGTCTATATTAGCAGCAGACACAGTACGGTAGTCCACGGCTGTAGCTACCTCTGTGTCGGCAGTCGCTCGTCCATCCATAATTGTATACCACCTACCCGTGGTTTTTTTTTTCTTTCTTCTTTATACATACTACTATAGTAGCTTACTGTAGCAGTCTGCGGTGCTGCTGAGCTGACAGTGTCCAGCAGGTCCGTCATCAGTCATTACATAATAAATATACTATCTACCTGTCCGGCTGCAGTACTAGTGTGATATTATATATATTGATTTCATCTCATTATCATCCAGTATATATTAGCAGCAGACACAGTACGGTAGTCCACGGCTGTAGCTACCTCTGTGTCGGCAGTCGCTCGTCCATCCATAATTGTATACCACCTACCCGTGTTTTTTTTTTTTCTTTCTTCTTTATACATACTACTATAGTAGCTTACTGTAGCAGTCTGCGGTGCTGCTGAACTGACAGTGTCCAGCAGGTCCGTCATCAGTCATTACATAATAAATATACTATCTACCTGTCCGGCTGCAGTACTAGTGTGATATTATATATATTGATTTCATCTCATTATCATCCAGTCTATATTAGCAGCAGACACAGTACGGTAGTCCACGGCTGTAGCTACCTCTGTGTCGGCAGTCGCTCGTCCATCCATAATTGTATACCACCTACCCGTGTTTTTTTTTTTTTTCTTCTTTATACATACTACTATAGTAGCTTACTGTAGCAGTCTGCGGTGCTGCTGAGCTGACAGTGTCCAGCAGGTCCGTCATCAGTCATTACATAATAAATATACTATCTACCTGTCCGGCTGCAGTACTAGTGTGATATTATATATATTGATTTCATCTCATTATCATCCAGTCTATATTAGCAGCAGACACAGTACGGTAGTCCACGGCTGTAGCTACCTCTGTGTCGGCAGTCGCTCGTCCATCCATAAGTATACTAGTATCCATCCATCTCCATTGTTTACCTGAGGTGCCTTTTAGTTGTGCCTATTAAATTATGGAGAACAAAAATGTTGAGGTTCCAAAATTAGGGAAAGATCAAGATCCACTTCCACCTCGTGCTGAAGCTGCTGCCACTAGTCATGGCCGAGACGATGAAATGCCAGCAACGTCGTCTGCCAAGGCCGATGCCCAATGTCATAGTACAGAGCATGTAAAATCCAAAACACCAAATATCAGTAAAAAAAGGACTCCAAAACCTAAAATAAAATTGTCGGAGGAGAAGCGTAAACTTGCCAATATGCCATTTACCACACGGAGTGGCAAGGAACGGCTGAGGCCCTGACCTATGTTCATGGCTAGTGGTTCAGCTTCACATGAGGATGGAAGCACTCAGCCTCTCGCTAGAAAAATGAAAAGACTCAAGCTGGCAAAAGCAGTAGCACCGCAAAGAACTGTGCGTTCTTCGAAATCCCAAATCCACAAGGAGAGTCCGACTCCAATTGTGTCGGTTGCGATGCCTGACCTTCCCAACACTGGACGTGAAGAGCATGCGCCTTCCACCATTTGCACGCCCCCTGCAAGTGCTGGAAGGAGCACCCGCAGTCCAGTTCCTGATAGTCAGATTGAAGATGTCAGTGTTGAAGTACACCAGGATGAGGAGGATATGGGTGTTGCTGGTGCTGGGGAGGAAATTGACCAGGAGGATTCTGATGGTGAGGTGGTTTGTTTAAGTCAGGCACCCGGGGAGACACCTGTTGTCCGTGGGAGGAATATGGCCATTGACATGCCTGGTGAAAATACCAAAAAAATCAGCTCTTCGGTGTGGAAGTATTTCAACAGAAATGCGGACAACAGGTGTCAAGCCATGTGTTGCCTTTGTCAAGCTGTAATAAGTAGGGGTAAGGACGTTAACCACCTCGGAACATCCTCCCTTATACGTCACCTGCAGCGCATTCATAATAAGTCAGTGACAAGTTCAAAAACTTTGGGTGACAGCGGAAGCAGTCCACTGACCAGTAAATCCCTTCCTCTTGTAACCAAGCTCACGCAAACCACCCCACCAACTCCCTCAGTGTCAATTTCCTCCTTCCCCAGGAATGCCAATAGTCCTGCAGGCCATGTCACTGGCAATTCTGACGATTCCTCTCCTGGCTGGGATTCCTCCGATGCATCCTTGCGTGTAACGCCTACTGCTGCTGGCGCTGCTGTTGTTGCTGCTGGGAGTCGATGGTCATCCCAGAGGGGAAGTCGTAAGCCCACTTGTACTACTTCCAGTAAGCAATTGACTGTCCAACAGTCCTTTGCGAGGAAGATGAAATATCACAGCAGTCATCCTGCTGCAAAGCGGATAACTGAGGCCTTGACAACTATGTTGGTGTTAGACGTGCGTCCGGTATCCGACGTTAGTTCACAGGGAACTAGACAATTTCTTGAGGTAGTGTGCCCCCGTTACCAAATACCATCTAGGTTCCACTTCTCTAGGCAGGCGATACCGAGAATGTACACGGACGTCAGAAAAAGACTCACCAGTGTCCTAAAAAATGCAGTTGTACCCAATGTCCACTTAACCATGGACATGTGGACAAGTGGAGCAGGGCAGGGTCAGGACTATATGACTGTGACAGCCCACTGGGTAGATGTATGGACTCCCGCCGCAAGAACAGCAGCGGCGGCACCAGTAGCAGCATCTCGCAAACGCCAACTCTTTCCTAGGCAGGCTACGCTTTGTATCACCGGTTTCCAGAATATGCACACAGCTGAAAACCTCTTACGGCAACTGAGGAAGATCATCGCGGAATGGCTTACCCCAATTGGACTCTCCTGTGGATTTGTGGCATCGGACAACGCCAGCAATATTGTGTGTGCATTAAATATGGGCAAATTCCAGCACGTCCCATGTTTTGCACATACCTTGAATTTGGTGGTGCAGAATTTTTTTAAAAACGACAGGGGCGTGCAAGAGATGCTGTCGGTGGCCAGAAGAATTGCGGGACACTTTCGGCGTACAGGCACCACGTACAGAAGACTGGAGCACCACCAAAAACAACTGAACCTGCCCTGCCATCATCTGAAGCAAGAAGTGGTAACGAGGTGGAATTCAACCCTCTATATGCTTCAGAGGTTGGAGGAGCAGCAAAAGGCCATTCAAGCCTATACAATTGAGCACGATATAGGAGGTGGAATGCACCTGTCTCAAGCGCAGTGGAGAATGATTTCAACATTGTGCAAGGTTCTGATGCCCTTTTAACTTGCCACAAGTGAAGTCAGTTCAGACACTGCCAGCCTGAGTCAGGTCATTCCCCTCATCAGGCTTTTGCAGAAGAAGCTGGAGACATTGAAGGAGGAGCTAACACGGAGCGATTCCGCTAGGCATGTGGGACTTGTGGATGGAGCCCTTAATTCGCTTAACAAGGATTCACGGGTGGTCAATCTGTTGAAATCAGAGCACTACATTTTGGCCACCGTGCTCGATCCTAGATTTAAAGCCTACCTTGGATCTCTCTTTCCGGCAGACACAAGTCTGCTGGGGTTCAAAGACCTGCTGGTGAGAAAATTGTCAAGTCAAGCGGAACGCGACCTGTCAACATCTCTTCCTTCACATTCTCCCGCAACTGGGGGTGCGAGGAAAAGGCTCAGAATTCCGAGCCCACCCGCTGGCGGTGATGCAGGGCAGTCTGGAGCGACTGCTGATGCTGACATCTGGTCCGGACTGAAGGACCTGACAACGATTACGGACATGTCGTCTACTGTCACTGCATATGATTCTCTCACCATTGAAAGAATGGTGGAGGATTATATGAGTGACCGCATCCAAGTAGGCACGTCACACAGTCCGTACTTATACTGGCAGGAAAAAGAGGCAATTTGGAGGCCCTTGCACAAACTGGCTTTATTCTACCTAAGTTGCCCTCCCACAAGTGTGTACTCCGAAAGAGTGTTTAGTGCCGCCGCTCACCTTGTCAGCAATCGGCGTACGAGGTTACATCCAGAAAATGTGGAGAAGATGATGTTCATTAAAATGAATTATAATCAATTCCTCCGTGGAGACATTGACCAGCAGCAATTGCCTCCACAAAGTACACAGGGAGCTGAGATGGTGGATTCCAGTGGGGACGAATTGATAATCTGTGAGGAGGGGGATGTACACGGTGATATATCGGAGGATGATGATGAGGTGGACATCGTGCCTCTGTAGAGCCAGTTTGTGCAAGGAGAGATTAATTGCTTCTTTTTTGGTGGGGGTCCAAACCAACCCGTCATTTCAGTCACAGTCGTGTGGCAGACCCTGTCACTGAAATGATGGGTTGGTTAAAGTGTGCATGTCCTGTTTATACAACATAAGGGTGGGTGGGAGGGCCCAAGGACAATTCCATCTTGCACCTCTTTTTTCTTTAATTTTTCTTTGCGTCATGTGCTGTTTGGGGAGTGTTTTTTGGAAGGGCCATCCTGCGTGACACTGCAGTGCCACTCCTAGATGGGCCAGGTGTTTGTGTCGGCCACTAGGGTCGCTTATCTTACTCACACAGCTACCTCATTGCGCCTCTTTTTTTCTTTGCGTCATGTGCTGTTTGGGGAGTATTTTTTGGAAGGGCCATCCTGCGTGACACTGCAGTGCCACTCCTAGATGGGCCAGGTGTTTGTGTCGGCCACTAGGGTCGCTTAGCTTAGTCATCCAGCGACCTCGGTGCAAATTTTAGGACTAAAAATAATATTGTGAGGTGTGAGGTATTCAGAATAGACTGAAAATGAGTGGAAATTATGGTTTTTGAGGTTAATAATACTTTGGGATCAAAATGACCCCCAAATTCTATGATTTAAGCTGTTTTTTAGTGTTTTTTGAAAAAAACACCCGAATCCAAAACACACCCGAATCCGACAAAAAAAATTCGGTGAGGTTTTGCCAAAACGCGGTCGAACCCAAAACACGGCCGCGGAACCGAACCCAAAACCAAAACACAAAACCCGAAAAATTTCAAGTGCACATCTCTACTGTACAGTGCCTGTTACTTGTGTCACAATTGCTTGAATCGAATTGAATGAATTCTATGAATATTATATATGATTTTAAATGTGTTGTTTATATTTGTAAGTGTGAATTTTTCTGAGTATATATATATTTTTTATTAATATAAGGGGTAATGCGCTAGGTGCAAATGTTACTCCTTCCCTTCTATGCATCCTGTATTGGTGAATTTGAGGATACTGGATCATCTCCCTGAGAAAATTTGTGGAGTTCATACAAATCTAGTCAACATTGTATAAGTATGTAGCTAAAGGGGAAAGAAGATTAAAAAGGTTGTTTCTCATGGTCTAATCTTTCACTATCCTTCCTTTTATTCATGTCTGGGACATTTGTTTGAAAGCAGATTTTGGAAGGCTCTAGTGTGGCGTGATACATGTCAATTATTTGTGCATATCTGGTTGACTCTTGTGGATTTCTGGTTGACTCTTGGGAATTTCTGGTTGACTCTTGGGAATTTCTGGTTGACTCTTGGGAATTTCTGGTTGACTCTTGGGAATTTCTGGTTGACCCTTGTGAATTTCTGGTTGACTCTTGGGAATTTCTGGTTGACCCTTGTGGATTTCTGGTTGACTCTTGTGGATTTCTGGTTGACTCTTGTGGATTTGTGGTCGGTCGGTTAATTTGCGCAGAAGGTAGTTTTCACACCTTGTTTTGTTAACTTTGTTTATCCCAAAATTGCGAAGACCTGTTCTATCTCTGGATGTCTTCCAATATTACAGAAAGATATTACTGACATAGACCCACCCGAGCTGGTGAAAATCTAGAGATAGCGTGCAGGAGCATTTATTAATAAGCTTTGGTGGGAGGTTGTTGGTTTGGAAAACTATCAAGCCGAGAAAATAATCCACAAAGGGAAAAGATCTTACACATTTTTTCCTCCCCTATCACATTTTATTTTATGTGAGAGAAAATCTAAAAGATAATAATGAAGATATTCGTTGCATCAATCCTCATAACTCCATTTGCGTAGGCTACTATAAGTTCCTTGAGAAACAGTTCAAAGCCACAATCATGAAAAATGCTAATCAACAGCTGAGATTTAATAAGGATAAGTAATCTCAGTCATTAACACTCAATAAACTGGTTAAGATTTAGGAGACAATGTATACAAGCAAGCATAATAGTAATACAAATCCACTGTAAAGCAATAAGGAATGTAACTATCAAATATCTGATAATTACAGTAAACCTTTCACATCGTCATGTGTAAAATCATTTGGCAAAAAAATAGGGAGCTAGCACATTAAATAAAAAGGATTATATGGAACCCTCTACATCTTATTATAATACACTCTGGAACAATATAGAAGACGGATGGTTATTATCATTTATGATTAATGGGAATTAAAAAATAAGAGAAATACAAAAATATATTGGGATAGGTAAGATACAAGGGAGAAGAGAAATCAGTTCTGAAATAGAATTTATGAAGGATTTAATGGAGGGAGATATATACTTTGAGATGATTGATGTTTGGCTAATGGTGTTCCAACTTGTACTGCATCTGTGGGTGCACAATACATTAGGTATACTGGTGTAGACCATGCTTCTGCCCAAACGCATTTTTTCCAATTTGGCGTCATGCAGCATAGATCTTGCTTTTTCCACAATTGTGCTTGGTGCACTCCCTTACACTGTTTTGTTCTGGTGTGAGTGCAATTTTTAGTTGATGCTTAATTGTATGCTTCTTTACAAATGTTGTTATGCTCCTATTTTTGTATTCTTCATAATGTTCAATGTCAAGACTTATTTTCTGACCAGTTTGAGCTTTTACGGATATCTTGTAATCTGCATACGTATCTATTTTTTCAGTATTTGCTTTGATAAAGTGAACGTGTGTCATTCTTCTCAAGTCATCCATGAAAGTCAGAAAGTATCTGAACTCACTTATTGATTTTTCTTCCTTTGGATTACACGTCTGTACGTGCCAGTGCTAGAAGGGCTTCAGCTTTGGTTGCTGATTGAGGAAAGAGATGACTGGAGTGCTTACCCATTATACAGCTATTACATGTATTTATTATTTATTAACAGTTTCTTATATAGCATAGCAAATTCTGTTGCACTTCACAATTGTAGGTCTCTCTGTGTCACGGTCATTCCTGTAGCCATCCCATCAAGGAGCTTTTGGACATTATCAAACCCTGAGGTGGTCTAGCTGCTTGTGCCAGAGTTCCATAGATTGTGAATTCAGAGGCTGTTGTTGCACAACACTCTTCTGTGTCTATGACACTGTTGGCATCAGGTTGCTGTTGCTATTACTGCACCCCTTCTATTCTGCACAGCACATATGCCCTCTGCAAAGTTGACCTTGAAACCTTTTCTTCTCTAGGATGCTTATGGAAATGGGGAATTTGCATCTTTCTATATGCAACCTGAGAGCTTGTACACAATTTTGTGACATACGTAACACATGTACTTGGGTTTCTTAGGCCTGACATATCATCAGTGTAATGCAGTATTCTCAACACTTCAACTGGTATGCGTTCTCAGAACTACAAAAGTTTAGTCCTCATGATCTCTTTTGCCAGGTTACATTCTAAGGCTACTACTAGGAAACTGAAGTCTCACATGGCATCTGTAGCATCACCATTGCAACCTCCTCATCATCAACTTGGACTCCTATAGATATTAGCTGCTGAGATATAGACATCATTCTATTCATGTAGTTATTCACGTCTCTGCTGCATTCACTCAATTACTTACCATACAGTATATGCCTCAAATGTATCAGTCTTCGTTTGCTGTCTGCAAGCTATCTATACTGTATGTCATATGCTGACACGTTCCTGTGAATTATGGAGTAAACATATTGCCCCATACTTAGGCATATAGTGCCCTTGACTCTACTTCACCAGGATTAGGACTGTCACCTGGATTAGTTGTAGTCTTCTATGGCTGCTCACACTTGAGCTGAATCTCCATAGCAAACTTCCATGTGACATAATTTTGTGCGACTTTCAATTTCATACATTCATGCTGACTGCTGCTGATATTTCACAGTGCGTGCTGCACCCTGATCAGAGTTTTATTCATGATAAGTGCAGTGGACAGCGGTATTAATGTAACACAGAGTAAGCAGTTATCGTACAAAAAACAGCAGCAGTGATAATGGTGGTTTCTGTAGCGCAACCTCCTTGGAGGAACATGTGCTGCACGTCCATTCAGTACATCACAGTCTCAGATTCTAAGATGGCACAGAGTGCGGTGTCACACATGCGCAGTGAAAGTTGAGGCAGCCATTTTGGTAAAGGTCGCTACCTCTGGATACCACTCATCTCTAACAAAAAGATAGATCAGTTACCAGCCCCTAGGAAGGATATTGCTGGTCAAGTCTCTCAGAGACTTTTTCTCTTTTTTTACTTGTGTACAATACTGCTGCTCCTTTTTTTTAAACTCTTTAAGGTATTTTAACACAGCAATAATAACTCTAACAGTAAAGGGCCCCATACACTTATCTGACTGCATGTCGGTGGCGATCACAGGCGATCACCCCTGCAGCCTCCTGGGCGGAGCATTGGATCGGATCGGAGACACCTAAAAAATACCCGATTTCACCCAATATATCAGGCCGAATGCCCGAATTGGGCATAATCACTCTGGTGTATGGGGCCCTTAAGAATTGATAATTGGGACACCCAAACCAAAGAATTGGTGGAGTAAATTTCCAATCTCAGTTTAAAATTATTCACCAGACAAACATTGGTAGACAGTTATATTCTTTATTCAGGCCTAGAAATGATTAAAAGTTGTATTAGACACATACTCAAACATATCATGATAATCCAGCTGCCATATTGAAAGAAGAGATTGAGGGGCCCGATTCTGAGTCTTGCATAATACAATCGCTATTCTGGACGATTACTGTGAACAGAATCATAATGCGACTGTGTGCCTGTATTCAGCTATGTGATCGCACCGCCCCGGTCCTCTGTCTGCAAGAGCAGCTGTCATCTCTAGTATAGGCACTCACACCAAGCCCATGCTAACCGCAGGAGATCTCACTGATTTTGGGAAGTCTGGCTACATGCCCACTACATGCCATCTGAATAACTCTCTCATGTCCTTTTCTGCCCAGTGGACACCCAGTAATGCCCACTCATTTTCAGCCTAAAAATAGAAGACTGGGATGAGTCAGACACAGTTTAAGTACATAGGGATGTGCATGCAGCCTGGGATGCCTTTCTAAAAGTCACTAGATGCGGCTACATTCAAACTTGCATGCAACCCAGAATCAGGGCTTCCGTCTCTATAATGCATGCAAACAATTATTTTTCTCACTAGCATGTGCTGGCGGCTTCACTTGCATGGATATCTGTTACTGCTCAGTGGAACTAATTTTACAGAGACAGTAGAGCCAATCTGTTGCTACTTAACCTAATACTGAAAGGTTGCAAGCAGCATGACCAGCAACTCTATGATATATTTCATGGGCCACGGCCCATGTCTGCCACAAGCACCCAGTCGTGGCAAGGCAACAAGGATGCTTGCAGGCTTCTGCTCCCCAGCTGCTGTCTCCATGGCAACCGGGATGCTGAGGAATTTCCGCCTAGTAGCCTCCTGTGGTTGCCTAGTGGCCGGGACACTGGGTAAAAGGGAGCGTGGATGTGCAGAACTCAGCTGCACAGGATTTTAATAAGAGGGGGCCTGACTGCTTTACCATTGGTTAGTGTTTCTTTATATTCTGGGTCTGCCTAATACTCTTCCTGGTCATAGTTTCTGGCTGCCGCGGGAGTCCTTGACAGTTGGTTCTAGTACTAGCCTGTGGATTCCTCTGCCTTGTTACCTTACTAACATCTCCTGTAGAGTTTCTGTGTCCAGCTCCATGCCAGTAGCACAACCTGTTACGTTGATTGTTTACTATCTTTTCTAAATCTACCTGTCATCAACTTATAGTAGTGTTAGTGTCTTTTCTGTGTTCCTTTTCTCCTGTTCTTCCTTTTCCAGTAATTTCACCTGCTGGTCTTGAGCTCTCCCTGTCATGTGTTCTCATACCATCATCGCATCCTAGACCTAGTACTTCTGTCTTGTCCTCGTCCTTACAACCTAGTCTTTACTTCTTTGAATCTCCCAGTTTTTCTCCAACACTATAGTGCCTTTATTTTTCTCTTTTCTTTTGTATTATAGCTACTCCGCTCTTCTTTGGGTCTTTCGTTGCATCGGCATTAACTCAGGTCACTTGAGGTTAAGCTCATACTACCACCAGTGGTGTAAGTCCTGGTGGCATCCCAGTACTGGTAGGCACATCACATCTTATGGGAAAAAATGGCTATTATAGGCAAGAAGACCTGTTGGTGAGTTCTGCGAGTCTTAACCTGGGGTGTAAAATGGTCACTGCTCAGAAGATTTTTAGAAACCACAGACCCTTCGGAAAGAAGAATTTTCAGTTGTAACATTATGAATAGCCATAAGAACTAAAAGGTGGCTTCAGCTCAAAGTCCAGACTAATTAAGTCCAAGGACTCATGCAGAAACTTCAGCAGCTTACCTTGAAAGTTGCCACACAGGAGGATACTATTAGGGTGGGTTTTGTCTCTCATGGAAGTAGAGAGAATATCCAAAATATTCTTGTAATTTAAGGTGTCGGTTTAATTTGAACATTTCAGTTTTCCACATACAGGGATCAAAAGTGGTGGTTGGTACGAAATTCAAGCCTTTCTTAAGGACAGCTTAAATTACAAGACTATTTTGGATCGAAAAATGCGATGAGCAGCACTGAGCCCATTCCATCTGAACTCAGAAAACTTAAACAAAAATCAAGTTTTGATCCTTCCTCTAGTAGCGCCTCCATTAAATCATTTATTCGTTTGGTAGATGGCGCCGTTGATATTCCCCAGTCCAGAATATTTGATGGACATCAGTGTCTCCCTAGAGCTGAATTCCAAGCGCTAAAATCATTAGGGTCCAGACAGGACATTGTTATTCGAGCCGCAGATAAAGGCAGCTCGATTGTAGTCCAGGATCTTGGGGACTATAAAAAAAAAAGAAATAGTTTGTCAATTGTCCGATAGTGATACCTATCGTCTGTTGCCTTGTGATCCCACTGTCAAGTATAAAAAACAACTTGACTCTTTTCTGCTTCAATCTGTAGACAATGGCGTTATTTCTATTGATATAGCTCATTTGCTCATAACTGAATTTCCTATTAAACCCATTCTTTATACAATTCCGAAGGTACATAAAGATCGGGCACACCCGCCGGGTAGGCAGATAATTTCTGCCCGTGGGTCTATTTTTCAACCGATTTCCATATATTTAGATACGTACCTTCAGCCATGTATACAGAATGTGCAATATATATTGAAGGATACTACGGCCTTACTATTACAGCTCAATAAGATTGAAGTTATTCCTCCAGATATGGTACTGTGGCCGGACAGCCCTGGTGGCCACATGGACAATGGCAGCCGTGGCACTGAAGGAGTTAACCCTAGTGCCCGGCGCCATTAGGAGGACAATAGGTGCTTGGTGCCACTTTTCAAATGCTGGCGCTAGGCGTCATCTTTAAATGTACAGGGCGCTAGGCGCCGGGTGTTTAAAATGTTTAATGATGTGTTTTAACATGTCATATGTAGTGCTCTGTGCACAGTTGTAGGCAGTAGCGGCTCTTGCCACGGGCAAGCAGAACTTTTGCCCGGGGTGCCACTGTTCTCTGGGGTGCCGCTGCCGTGACAAGATCCGCTACTAACTAGGATGGTGGCGGAGATTAGGAAAAGGTCCTCTCCGCGAAGGGAAACTAGATGCGCAGCATCTAGTTTCCCTTTGCGGAGAGGACCGTTCTGTGCGGCGCTATGGGAGAGAAGTCATGACATCTCTCACATAGATGAGGAGCGGCGGCGGAGACCGAGTGTAGCGGTGGTCGGGAAGCAGGAACGGGGCTGGTAAGTATTTTAATTTTTTTACTAAGGGCACAGCTACTGGTGGGCACACTAATGGGAGCACAACTACTGGGGCCACAACTAATGGGGGCACAGTTGCAGGGGGCACAACAGCTGCAGGGGGCACAACTGAACATGCCCCTTCCCTATGAATCCACGCCCCTATTTTTCATGCGCACGCACAAACCATATTTCACTGTCGGGGGCGCCAAAGGAAACTTTCACCCTGGGCGCCACAAGGTCTAGAACCGGACCTGGTTGTAGGATTGCATGTTTAAATGTATTTATATTTAAGATGTGCTCACCTGTATTTTAAAGGGAAAAATGCACTTACTATATCTGTCTGAATAAGCATCTCCTACCTTCTGGGAATAGGAAGTGGCATGCTAATCGCCTCTGCTAGCACATGAGGGGAATGACAAAACCTTTTTGATGTTGGACAGTGCACGGCTGGGTGTGAGTTCTTTAGAGGAAGATGTTAATCAGATTGTGTTTTACAAATGCAAACTAGTGAGTTTCCTGTAACAGCAGTTTGATGTAACATTTCCTAGGCTGCACTATATACTATGCAGATTTATGTTCAAATTACAAGGACTTTGTGTGACAGGAAGGAGGAAATTGCTTTTTTGCACTTAAATCCTTTTAAAATTTAATTTATTTACATTTTGTAAGATATCCTGATTGGATGGAAAGGACTGTGGTTTGTGATTTTACTGTATAAAAAGAGTAGGTCTGTGAGCTTTAGTGTATTATACCCAGTTTCATTCTACTCTAACATCTGCTGTATTGCCTAGTTCTTTTCAGAACTATTTGTTGGCATTAAACATCATCTGCCTCAAGAAGACCGCTTCATATTGTGACTTACAGGGCTATGCCAAACATAGCCTTGTTCTCCGGCTGTCCAGGGTGTAACCAGCGTCTCCAAGTTCTGCCTTCCACCAGCTACCAGTAGAGGCCTAGTCAAGAGACTAGTGGGGATTCGTCAACACCACACAGGTGTGGTAAGGCGGCGTGTCGACACATACAGAGCAGAACTGTGGTTCCAAACACCACGGCAGTTTAGGAGTGTGGTGGTGGCAGCATAAACCTGCCCATGGCGCAGTGGGTGAAATCAGTAATAGGCGGTTACTGATGGTTAGCGGGAATCCCTATGTGGCCAGGTTCCGGTTGACCTAAACATCGATTGTGTACTGGGGATGGGTCGCAAAAGCGGTGAGGGATTTCGTACGGGACCGTCCAGTCACAGAAATTGGTGGCATAGCGGTGCGATAATCCCAGGCGGCTTTTCGGTCACCCAATTGGAGAAGCCGAGTTACTCAGGAGAGGAGTAACTGCAGTGCAGGAGAACGCACAAGATGACGGACTTCAGCAGAATGTCCAAGGATGATTTGGAGATAGTGTGTCAGCAAAAAGTTGTGGAGATCCCTTCCAATGCGGAATTGGGGGAAAGGGCAACAGAGCAAAAGTGCTTATTCATCATCCAGATGTGGTGTGATGAGCGGGCACGACAGGCCGTGGTACCCCGGGAGCCGTTGTCAGCTGCTGCACACAGATAGGGACACATTCAGTTTGCCAAGTTTGCAGACAGTGATGGGGACATTGATGGACATTTACAAGTTTTTGAAAGGATTTGTAAACTACATGATTTACCCAAGTCAGAGTGGGTGAAATACCTTGTGCCCACTCTGCATGGAGAGGCCTTGGAGGCCTATCGAGGAGTGGCCACGGAGGACTGTGGGGATTATGATGAAGTCACGAAGGCCCTCCTCCAGCGATTCTTCATCACCCCAGAGTCGTACAGGAAGTACCGGGACTAGCCCAAGAATCATAGCAGCACCCATGAGCAGTTCGCCACCCAGCTGCGGCAGTACGTGGTGAAGTGGGTGAAGGATTCTGAAGCCACTACATGTGACACACTGACCTGATCTGCAGGGAGCAGTTCTACTGCAGGTGCGCCCCAGAAGTGAATGAGTGGGTGCTAGACCGGGAGCCACCCAGATTAATGATGGCTGCCCAGTTAGCCAACAAGTATGTGGCAATTCGGCCACAGGGGCAGAAGCGCCCAGCCAGCTCCAAAAGACTGTACCACCAGGGGGACACCCCTCTTCAGCTCATCGCCTCCCAAAGAAAGCATCTTCCAACCCGGGTGCTCTTGGCCAGGAACCGCCCCGCAGCGTCCCTGCAATTGATCACAGTCGGTGCCACGAATAGAGAAGAAGTGCTACGGCTGTGGGAAAATCAGACATCTGAGGATGAACTGTTCTGCACCCCAGACTCGCATTCCAAATCCAAATCTGAGTGCTGGAGCCCAGCTGGCTTGTTTGACGAGTGGAGATGAGCCTACAGAGACTGTTCCCCCTCCAGTCAGTCCGATGGAGTGTGGCGAGAAACAGGTGCACTCTGCGGAGAGAGTCACCTGCATTGCCAAACAGCCCCTACACAATATGTGGAGGCAGCTGCAGCTGGTGCACGTGGGACACACTGGGGCCTCAATCAATGTTGTGAGCCCCCACCTTATAGATCCTGCTGCAGTATTGCAGGGTCGCACTGCCAAGGTCCCCCTGGCAGATGGAATGGAGAAAGCGGTTCCCATGGCAAGAGTCTACCTGGACTGGGGAGCTGGACCAGAGTTGCGAGAAGTTGCCATCATGGATGGTCTCCCAACTGATATGGTCCTAGGAAATGATCTGGGTGGTGGGATCATCACAATGTTTGCTGGCGCCATTCCCTGGAGTCAAGTTCCACAACCACCGTTGACATCAGCTACTCCAGCACAGCCCAGCCCAGAGGAAAAGACTACAGCTGCTAGACAACTGCCAGCACAGCCAACCACAGCATCAACCAGCCCAGAGGAAAAGATTACAGCGGCTAGATCGTTACATCGACCCGGCATGTCTTTTGCCTCTGGCATGCCTAGGTCCCCTAACAACGCAGAGGATGTTGGTTCCAGCTCGTTTGATCCTGTGGGGTTGCCCAATGATGCTCCTAACCCAAGTGGTTTGCCAACTCCGGCGGTGAGTATGAGAAACCACACTGACTTTTCTGTGACTGACCCCTACCATACTGACCCTAGTAGTCCCCACCTAGATCCCCCTGTAGAGTGTCCCAATTTAGGAGAGATTGAGGGCCGCAGGCAGGAGATAAGGGAGGCTCAACTCTCTGAGCTATCCCTGAAAGGCATGAGGCGCCACTCTGGCAGCAGCCTTGACAGGGTTGGGGCCAGGAAGTTTGACCTGGCGGGAAGGGTTAAGGAGATCAATAAACAACTTAGTGATCAGGCTACTTATAAAAAATTGAAAGCCGATCCATTAAGAAATATTACCCAAAAGTTGGAGGAATTGACTAAAAGGGCCGTTGAAAGTGGTGCCATTACTGAGGTCGAACAGGAATTTATTAATATAAGTGATCTATCAACTCCCACAATCTATGTGTTACCAAAAGTACACAAGGACGTTAATAATACCCCGGGACGACCGATAATAACAGGTACTAATAGTATGACTTATAACCTGTCTGCAATGGTGGATTCATTTCTACAAATATTAGTAACCAGTACACGTGCCTTTCTTAAAGATACGGGGGATATCTTAAGGAAATTAGAAAAGGTATCTTGGGATGTAGACAGCACTTCAATCAGTGCTGACGTAAGTACCCTATATACGATTATTGACTGGAAAAAGGAAAAACTGCCATTGAATAATTTTTAAATAAAAGTGATTTTAAGGATGAAACAAAGCATTTCTTGCTGGAATCCATTGATTTTATCCTGAGGAATAATTACTTTTATTTTGACGGCTCTTATTACCTGCAGATCAGAGGAACCGCCATGGGCACCAGGTTCGCCCCAGCTATGCTAACCTATACATGGCCTAATGGGAAAGTCTTACCATTGACCGTGAGAGAGAGAGGGGGCGGGCCTGGTATGCTGGTGGCGGTTTATAGACGACATCTTTTTCATTTGGAAGGGGAGTGAACAATCCCTGGAGCTTTTTAAGTATGTTTTAAATTCTATTCAGTTTAATATCGTTTTAACCTTTACTCAAAGTAGAAAGGAATTGGTATTTCTAGATTTAAATATCTATATAGAAAATATGGTTATCTTTACAAAGACACACCGTAAGTCCACCGATTCCAATTCCTACATACATAATAACAGTGAACATCACCAGAGATGGCTGGAAAACATCACCCTAGACCAATTTAAACGCCTGAAGCGAAATTGTACTGATTCCAAAGTGTTAGATATTCAGGTTAAGGAGATGTCTGATCGATTTCTGGAGAAGGGGTATAAACTATCCAGTCTGGAAGTGGCAAAAGAGAGAGTAGAGAAAATAGAGAGAAAGGATTTACTTGAATCAAGGAACAAACCACAACAGGGGGACAACCCATACCAATGGGCGTTTATTACCCAATTTGGTGGAAATCACAGGAGGATAGAGAACATTTTCAAGGACAATTGGCGCATACTGCAGGATGATCCCATCCTGAGTAACCATTTGCCACCCAAACCGGTGTTTATATATAAAAAAGATAAATCCATTAAAGACCACATAGTACGGAGCAGTCTCCAAGAAACCAATACTTTGAGAACTTGCAATAAAGGATTCCATAGGTGTGGCAGTTGCCCCATGTGTCGCACCACAACGAAAAGAGATATAGCAAGAAAACCCACTGAATTCGAAGTAAAAGGAAAAAATTAGAAAATCAAGGATGTCATTTATTTATTGGAATGCGAATGTGGTCATATATATATAGGAAAGACCTCCAGACCCCTTAAAACAAGGGTTGCTGAACACGTATACAATATCCGTAAAGGATTAGAAACCCACCCTTTGTCAGAGCACTTCAAAACAACCCACAAGAAGTGTGAAGCACACATAAAAAGGTTTTTAGGTATACAACAAATTAAATACAACTGAAAGAGTAATAATGTAGAAATCCGCCTAGAACAAAGTGAGATGAGGTGGATCTACATGTTGGATTCACTAAAACCAAATGGTTTGAACGCAGACTTCGAGTTAAAGTGGTTTTTATGATGTTTTTGTTATGATTTATATTAATTTAATAATTTTTATGATGATTTATAATGTTTTTTATGATCCTTTTATAATTATATATCTCTTTTTTCTCCATTTATGTATCCATGGAATGCGATCAATATGACTATCAGGCCCCCCATCCGGGTAAATAGGAATGGACAATTTGTCCATATACCATATAGTTTGGTCAGGAAGGGGGGTCTCTGATTGTCGCTAAGGATCATGAATGGTTGGCAATATTGACTATCAATAAGAGATTGTACTGCATCCTTAAAGTCTTTATTGGAATAATGGATGGTTACCTGTATATATCATCTACTTCATCTATATATGGAATCTATACTTTGAAGAAGCAGCGAAAAGAATAATGTAAATGGAGCACTTAGAAACTAGGAAGTCCGTATGGAACGCATATTGTGAACAGAAGCCGGTGGAAGTAGTCAGTGAAGCGCAAAGACGCGTCTTCCGGTCACGAACCTGGAAGCCGCAACTGTGTATACTGACAAGGAGACCAGCGGTAGTCGTCATTGGAGCGCAACATGTGACTTCCGGTGTAAAAAACACGGAAGTCACGGCTGTAATGTTAAACGATGAGGAAGGAAGTTAACGCTGGAACGCAAGTGCGCAACATTCGGCATAGGAGGCCGGAAGGAGGGGAACAATCAATTAATCATTTATCACTAATTATGGAGGGTATATAAGACCGTTCATGTCAGGACTCCTCATCCAATCTTGAAAAAGGTCATCTATCGACCGAAACGCGTTGTTTGGAGGAGGAGGAGGAGTGTGGGGTATCGGTTTTGGAGCTGGAAGTGTCTTGCTGAGAAACGCTTAGTGCGGTGGTGCCGGGCTACTCAGCTACTCAGCCCAGGAATCCACAGCTATCTTTCTAGCTAGCCCACCGCACATATGGACTAAGGTGAGAGATCGCACCCATTTATGAGGAGGCAAGCACCAATCACTTTCAACGGGACACTTGGCCCAAATCTACCTCACTAAATTTGTTCTTTTGCACTGTATCTATGAATTGTTTTTAATTGTTTTAAATAAATTATATTTCTGTGGCTTTTAAAATAACACAGTTATTATCTATTTCATTCATGCACAAAACAAGTGTATTTGCACATCTATAAGGTCAGAGCGCCAGGGACTCTGTATTCATTCTTGTTGTACTATTAAGGTACAGGGTAGACAGGAAAGGAGGAGGGGAAAGGCCAGATAGGGAACGTGTCCAGCTGGTCCCCCCAGGGAACTTTCCTGCGCATCCAGTGTCAGTTGCCAGTGAAACCTCTTTGGACAGCCACTCAGATATAGACCGTACCCTAAAGTGTCTAAAACAGAGCTTACCCTGGTCTTGTATGTCGGATGATGCCCAGACCAACTGTAAGGCTGGTGCCATGCGTTGGCAGATGGAGCACTCTAATGGTTGTGTTGTCTCTGGGCCTCTGCCCATAGGAGAACCATGCAACAAGTTGCTGTGGACATAGCAGGTCCCTGCCTGTGCTCAGTAGAGCGGGGAAGACACGCAGCCTCCCTGTAGCGGATGCCACACAGGATCCAGAGGCTGGTGGTCTGGCCGCTATCACTGTGGCACAAGGAGCGGACAAGGAGGAAAGAGTAGGCCTAGGTGACAGGGTAGGTTTCCCGAGTCATAGGTCGACAGAGGAGGATTGGAGGGCAGGTCTGACAGTTAGGACAGATAGTTGTCAGATAGGAATGACAGAGGTGCAGTGCCTGGGGCACCATGTGGGAGGAGACTGTCACAAAGCAGGAAAGCAGGAAAGACCAGAGACTGTCCCCGGCACACATCACCCAGACTGGTACTGACCTTAGAACCTGTAAGGCCCTACGGACACGTTGTCATTGACTTTAGTCCTGTAGTGAACCCCTTTACAGAGATGGCTTAGGAAGGGCATTCCCAAGTCAGTGGATTTTGCACCCGCTTGCGAGTTGGCATTCCAGTCATTGAAGGAGGCTCTGGTACCCGCTCCAGTGCTGATGGCACACATTCTTGACCAGGACTGTGTTTTACAAACTACTGGGCCACTGCACGGACTGGGAGCAGTACCGAGCCAGGAGGAGCCATATGGGCAGGAGCACCCTGTGGCCTGTTTGAGCCAAAAACTGCTATGGTGGGAGGTGGGGTATGCCACAATTGGGACACCTTGGATGGCACTTGTGTGTAACTGGCCCCCCCACTGTGGTGACTTACCACCCACCTGTTAGGTGGCTGCAACCTACTTTGGGGAAATCGGACAGACTTTTGTGGTGGAGCCTTGAACTTAGACTTCAGGTGGACTATTTGAACATTGTGCACCAACAAAGAGAGGCCCACTGCACTATGGATGAACTGTCTAGGCCGGATCCTACACCCCCCAGGTAGCGTCCCCTTCAACCCAAGAGACTGCGGGACCAGGAGCCAAATTGTTGGGACATGGCTCCCCGGTTTTCCCGCTTGAATTGGGGGGGAGGAGTGTGGCCGGACAGCCCTAGTGGCCACATGGACAATGGTGGCCGTGGCACTAAAGGGGTTAACCCCTAGTGCCTGGCGCCATTAGGAGGACAATATGTGCTTGGCACCACTTTTCAAATGCTGGCACTAGGCGCCATCTTTAAATGTATAGGGCGATAGGCGCCGGGTGTTTAAAATGTTTAATGATGTGTTTTAACATGTCATATGTAGTGCTCTGTGCACAGTTGTAGGATTGCATGTTTAAATGTATTTATATTTAAGATGTGCTCACCTATATTTTAAAGGGAAAAATGCACTTACTATATCTGTCTGAATAAGCATCTTCTATCTTCATGGAAAAGGAAGTGGCATGCTAATCGCCTCTGCTAGCAGATGAGTGAATGACAAAACCTTTTTAATGTTGGACAGTGCACGGCCGGTAGAGGCTGGGTGTGAGTTCCTTAGAGGAAGATGTTAATCAGATTGTGTTTTACGAATGCAAACTAGTGAGTTTCCTGTAACAGCAGTTTGATGTAACATTTCCTAGGCTGCACTATATACTATGCAGATTTATGTTCAAATTACAAGGACTTTGTGTGACAGGAAGGAGGAAATTGCTTTTTTGCACTTAAATCCTTTTAAAATGTAATTTATTTATATTTTGTAAGATATCCTGATTGGATGGAAAGGACTGTGGTTTGTGATTTTACTGTATAAAAAGAGGAGGTCTGTGAGCTTCAATGTATAATACCAGTTTCATTCTGCTGTAACATCTGCTGTATTGCCTAGTTCTTTTCAGAACTATTTGTTGGCATTAAACATCATCTGCCTCAAGAAGACCACTTCATCTTGTAACATACAGGGCTATGCCAAACATATCCCATTTCTACGACTGTCCAGGGTGTAACCAGCGTCTCCAAGTTCTGCCTTCCGACAGCTACCGGTAGAGGCCTAGTCAAGTGACTGGTGGGGATTCATCAACACCACACAGGTGTGGTAAGGCGGCGTGTCGACGTATACAGAGCAGAACCGTGGTTCCAAACGCCACGGCAGGTTAGGAGTTTGGTGGTGGCAGCATAAACCCACCCACGGTGCAGTGGGTGGAGTCAGTAACAGGCGGTTACTGACAGTAAGTGGGAATCCCCTATGTGGCCAGGTCCCGTGTGACTTAAACATCCATTCTGTGTACTGGGGACGGGACGCGAAATCGGTGAAGGCTTTCGTACGGGACCGTCCGGTCACAGGTGCTTTGTAATAATTATTTTTATAATGATGGTAAACACTATCTACAACTGGCTGGTTGTGCGATGGGGTCCTCTGTGGCCCCATCGTACGCCAATGCCTATATGCTAGCAGTAGAGAATTACATTTTTTGCCAATCCAGAGGTTGCTGCAAATGTATTTTATTACTCTCTGTATATTGACAATATGCTGTTGTTCTGGTGTGGTAGTCATGAAAGCTTAAGTGCTGTGATTGAGTCACATAATCAAAGTGCTAGTCCAGTTAAATTAGTCTGTAAGGTTGATCCTATTGGCATTGATTTCCTGGATGTTAGAATAGAGAAGATTAATGGTGGTCTAAAAACTTCTCTTTTTGTCAAACCTACTGACCGCAATTCCATTTTGTTGTCCTCTAATTATCATCCTTTGCCAGTCCGCGCAAGGGGTTGCCTTTTTCACAATTCCTGTGGGTAATGCATATTTGTAGTGGTGATAAAGAGGCTGAAGCAGCACTCGATAGGATGATTGACAAATTTGCTGCTAGAGGTTACAAAAGGGAAGATTTGTTGGAAGTGAACCACAAAGTTCTAGCTAGACCCAGATCAAGCACACTGACCTCTATAGGTGCCAAATCCATTATTAATAAAATCATCTGGCCTACTAGATACAATGTGGCCAGTGAGAGGGTTGGGAAGGCAGTTCAGTCTTATTGGCCTATTATAGCATCTGACAAGGACCTTGCAGGTCAAACGCCATATGTGTAGTCATTCTAGGGGTTGAAATATAAGTGACTTTGTCATTCACACCGACATTAATGAGTTTGGTAAGCGCAATACCTCTTCGGTTTTTGGAAGTCGCAAAGTGGGCTGGTCACTCACCATCACCTCTTAAACATAAGATTATTGACCTCATTATCCCGCTATCCAGGGGTGGTAATAGATCCAGGCTATTGTTACAGCGTGAAGCAAAATGGGTCTTTTTATTGGATACCATTAGCCCTTGAGGCTTAAACGAGAGTAGTGGTTTGAGCTATATTTGATGCTTAGGGCATTGCGTTTTAGCATGTGTATTTTGCTATCTGTACATTGAGCTATCTACTGACTTTGCTCTGTGGCAGCGGCACTGTTGCTGTTTTATTGTTAGTTATATTATTGTAATCATGATCCTGTCAGGAATTAGTTTAAGACTATCATCTCTTAGTAGCATTAAGATATACTCCGTTATGGAAGCTGCATTGAAACACTGATTAGATTGTTATGATCTGTGTATTTATGTATTTGTTACTATGGTGACGGGCTGCAGTGGTGATGTCATCAAAGTGCGCACAGCATTACGGAAGAGATGCCGACGGCACTGGACAGCATAGTGAATGGTGAGCACATAAAAGGGTGAGTGTACATGCTTGTTTTTATGCACTGACAAAAAAGAGGAGTCTTTGGCTACAGAGGCTGTTGTCCTGTCTTCATTTACCTGAGTGCCGCCGTACATTGTTTGCATAGGGGAGCTGCAGAGGTCTCCTTGAACGGAAGGCAACGGGAAAGGTATCGTTTTAGTAATGCGGAGAAGTGCCGGGCTTATTGTGTGTTTTATATATATATATATATATATATATATATACACACACACATACATACATACATACATACATACATAGTTTACATACATACATACACATGTCGAATGGCACTCGTGGTTGAGATTCTCAGATGGTGCCTAGGTGCCTTCCTCAAATTACCATATACAGAAGGTGTCTATAACCAAATAGACCAGGCGACACTCCTTCGGTCTTAAAAAAAAAAAGTGATTTTTTAATCCACATAAGTTGTCAATGTTTCAAGGCTCAAAGCCTTTTCATCAGGACATAACAGCAGCAAGTGCCAAAAGTGAATTCATACCTTAAATAGGGTGTGTAAACCCTGTGTAGGTGCCGTGATCTCCCGCTTCCCGCCGCCGTGAGTGTAGATGACGTCATCTACAAGCACTTCAGCACTGTGCGGCCCAGTGAAAGCCGCATGTGCTGCTGGGAGCGTAGTCGTAGCAACCAAAGAAGCGGTAATTATGGAAACCGCTGTACATAGGAAGTGTCAACACTGCTGGCCCTCGGAGGAGACAGGAGGGGAGAGATGAAGTATTGCAGCCAAACCTATTGTAAAATAAAAGTGAATGAATATTCATATATTGGATATACTCCATAAATAAGTACAAAATGCACAGTACAGCATATTACATTAATAAAAAGAAGAATAATTAAACCCTGTATGTAATATATAAATTTCATCAAGATAAATATATATTAAAGGGATGATTTATTATAAGACCTACCTAGAAAATGTTTCATTAAGTCCCTTAGGGGATAAGGTGTCCAATATACTAATCCACTTTGCTTCTACTTGTAGCAGCTTTTTTACGTGATCTCCACCCCTAGCCATAGGAGGTACGTGATCGATAATTCTGTATTGAAGACAGGATAACTGGTGATTAAACTCTTTAAAATGTCTCGCAACTGGTAAGTACGAGTCCTTGCCTTCCAAAGCCTGTTTTATAGAGGAACGGTGTGTTGCCATTTTTCTTTGAACATTCTTGTTGTCTGGCCAATATAACTGAGACCACATGGGCTGGTAATCATATAGACAACAAATTTTGTGGTACACGTTACAACGTGGTTGATCTTTTTTCTTTTGCCAGTGTGTGGATGGTTAAAACTAGGTCCAGGTAGTAAATAGCTACATGTAGTGCATGATATACACCGATAACATCCAGGTTTTTTTGTTGTGGATATAGGTTGTACCAATGGAGTTATGTCTGTTCTTACCAATATGTCCTTGAGGTGGCGACCCCTTCTGTAACTAATTAGGGGTTGTGTGTGTTTCCGCGATATCAACTCCTTATCAGACGTTATCATTGGCCATTGTTATGATTCCAGCACTCTGGTCAGAGGAGATGTTATGGCAAGGACCGGAGCACTGGAACGGAATGCTGGGGAAGGGAGCAGGACAGGAAAATAGCCCCTGGCGCCCTAACTCTGTTGTCTCACCCGTGTTGTCAGAAATCCCCTGCGAGACTATGGTTTCTTGAGCCCTTGGCAGCCGCGTTTGAAGGGCGGATTATGTCTGCCCAACTTCGATGCCCCCCGGTCTTAATGAGAGACAAAGGGAAACCCGAGACAGGGTGATAACAAGAGGCCATCTAACTAAACAACCAGGCCAGGGGCTAAGCAAACTCAAAACTATAATATGTGTGGAGAAACCGCCAAGGAAAAGGACAACCAAAATATCCACTTGTCCAATTCTCCTACCCGGCACCGCCGAGTACCAGAGCGGACTTGTGGAAGCGGAACCCTCCGCAAATGCTCCAAACACAAAATATAAAAGGTAAAGCGGCTGAGCCGCAACACACGGCAGAGCCGCAACTCACGAACACCACTGGATATAAAACGGTGATCAGTCAGGACTCCAGGGACGAGATGGTAACTCCCGAGTACAGGACTTCTGAGGACTGGAATGACCTGATACAGCAGGACTGGAAACAGACTCTCAGCAAACAAAGGCAGCATGCAGGAAGCTATTACCGGCGTCTGTGAGAAGCCCTGGGAGTGTACTTAACAGGGAGTCCTCCAATCAGCTGTTTAGAGGCTGATTGGACTAAATGCCGTGCAGCTGCCTTGCTGCACGGCCAGAGAACAGGTGAACGCATTAAATCCTAAAACCCAGCAACGGGGAACGCGGTCCGCCAGTGGCGTCCCCGTTGCTAGGGTCCGTGCGGCTTCAGCGCGCCCGGCGTCTAGCGTTGCTAGGGAGCCGGCGGCTGTACGTGCACGGCGTCCCTAGTTGCTAGGCGCCGGGTCGCGTGGACAAGCGGACCCCGGCGCCTAACAGCCATAGTGTTTTGACCGAATTGGAGACTTTGAGGCTAGCTGTAGTAAATTCACTCACATATGGAATACGCGTCCCCATGTTCTGTTTAGGTTTAGAGGTTAGAAGAGTAGATCGTGGTAAGGATTAAACTTGTGCTTTATGCTTTAAAAGCAAAAAGTTTTATCATATCCTCTTTGGACAAATCTATCAACAACTTTGTTTATTTCCTCTTCTACTCGAGATTTGTTACTTGTTATACGTGCTACCCTCATCATCTGGGATTTCGCAAGTCCATTCTTTAATGCCGGAGGATGGAAACTATTGGCCGTTTAATAAAGTGTTCCTTTTCAGTCTTTTTTTTTTAAATACTGAGGTGGGGATATTACCATTCTGGATTGATATTTCAACATCAAGGAAATTGACAATTGTATGGCTTAAATTGAAAGAGAACTTGATAGTGGAGTCACAATGGTTAATTTGTTCCACAATCACTTATAATTCCTCCAGTTTGCTTCTCCACATTATAAATAAATCATTATATATCTTGTGTATAACAGGATGTTATCCTCGATCATTGGGTTGGAAAAAAACAGGTTATTTTCTTGTTCAAACATAAAGACATTCGCAAAGGACGGTGAGACACACAATCCCATCGCACACCCACTTATTTGTCTGTAAACCTTACCATCGTGCATAAAATAATTTCTGGTAAGAGTGAGTTTTAATAAATTCATAAACAGAGCAACATCTATACTATTGAACTGGTTGTTAATGAGAAATTGTTCCATTAATATAAGTCCCTCCTGATGTGGCATTACTGTATACAGACTGTGCACGTCCATTGTGCACAGTACTGTATTCTCCGAGATCCGACCCAAACGATCCAATTTTGATAATAACGATGTTGTATCCTTCAAGTGAGTCTGTTTGTTGTTGAATAATAGGCTGATTTAGACTGTCCAAGAATTTTGAAACCGGTTCATACAGTGAGCTGTTTGCTGATATTATCGGCCTCCCCAGGGGTTTTGAGGCATGTTTGTGAACTTTTGAAACTATATAAATGACCAGAATTTTTGGATGGGTCTGTTCCAGTTGTTTTACCAAGTTGGGAGTTAACAATTTTTTTTGAACAGCTTGATGTAGGACAGAGTCAAATTCTTTCTTATAAATACTTGTTGGATCTCCCTGTAGTAATTCGTATGTCTTACGGTCAGATAGTTGATTGTCCAGTTCTGTAACAATCTCTGAGATTCTGAATTACTATGGCCCCGCCCTTGTCCGCGGGGCATATGATAATGTCTGTGTAACCAGATAGAGCTCTCAATTCTGATTGTTCTTTTGGTGATAGGTTATGATACAGTTTTGGCTGAGTAATATTCTGATGTTTTATGACCTCATCCTCCATAAGACGTGTGAAGGTTTTGATAGATGCATTTATTGAGAACGGATCGAATGTGGAGACATTTCTATAAAAAGGGATGTAATTTCTTTGTTCCAAAAAATCACCTTGTTTATGTTGAAAATGTTCCTTAAGGCGGAGTGAACGAGCGAATTTGTAGTTATCCAATTTCCAATTGAAGTCGTGAAAACGATTAGTGGGTATAAAGGATAAACCTTTATTTAGCACCTGAATTTTAGCATCCGAGAGACTTCTAGAAGATAAATTGATTATTACGTTTTGGTCTTGTTTACTTTTGTGGATCCTTTTGTTTTGTTTGCCCCGCCTTGTTTGCCTAAGGGCGGGACTTCTGCCCTTGCTCTGGTGACTGTTCATAAAGGGACATCCTTTGAACATGAGGGGGTAGCATCATCCGAATCTTGTTTATGGAAGTCACTATCACTATTGGATGATCCAGTTTCTTTACGATTATAAGGTTTCCTATTCCTCCAGGATGATTTAGGTCCACGCCGTGCCTGTGTGGTTGATCGTTCCATCCCACTGAGCCACCTGTAAACTTGCTTATCTTCATAGTCAGTGGCGACTACTTGTAACTTACGTTTTTTGAATTTTAATACATCCTTTTTTTAATTCTCACATTGGGTGTTTAAGCGATTCCACAGATGTTTGTACGTCTCATCCTGTAGGAGGTCCGTCTGTGTTTGAGTGACGGCATCAATCTTAGACCGTATGCATGACGGTTCCTTTCCCGCCTCTTCTATAACTAAAATCATCAGATCAAGGCTGCATTTGTTTAAAATTGCAATCCAGCGTCGACTTAAGTCAGCATTGTGACGTCCTATCGTTGGGCAATTTTTTACCCCGAATCCTCTAGGGATCATCTTGGATCTATAATAATCTCCTTTTTCTTTAATTTTAGCAAATGATTGTAAACGTCTTCAGTGGATGATTGTTCCAGCGAGAGGTTTTCTACATTATCAAACAGGATAGCTGATATTTGTGCTTCAGTGAAACTTAAAGTTTCTCCCTTAGGTAAATCCATGTTTACAAATGGCATGGATTTCATTTTTCAGAGTTTGTATATATTGTGCAAAAAGATATCCAAGAAATGTAAAGTGCCAGTGCAAGTGCCTGATGATTTGTTCAAACAAGGAATGACCAATAGGACCTAACAGCAGTCCTAACACAGCATTCAGCAGGTTAAACCCGTATACTGCCTTGAAATGTTGACAATTTGGATTAATCACTTTTTTCAAGACCGAAGGAGTGCTGCCTGGTCTATTTGGTTATAGACACCTCCTGTATATATATATATATATATATATATATATATATATATATATATATATATAAACAAACACGAGGAACCACTGCACTTGCCATTCCCAGGGGTTGGGGTGCGGTGGGCTGTGACCACCAAACTCAAATATACACAAACAGAAAACCCTGCACTCTCCCAAGCAGCTTCATTCACCTTAATGCTTTAATATACATCTGAATAAACAATGGGGTAAACCCCATTGTTTATTCAGATGTATATTAAAGCATTAATGTGAATGAAGCTGCTTAGGAGAGTGCAGGGTTTTCTGTTTGTGTTTATATACACTGCTCAAAAAAATAAAGGGAACACTAAAATAACACATCCTAGATCTGAATGAATGAACTATTCTTATGAAATACTTTGTTCTTTACATAGCTAAATGTGCTGACAACAAAATCACACAAAAATTATCAATGGAAATCAAATTTATTAACCCATGGAGGTCTGGATTTGGAGTCACACTCAAAATTAAAGTGGAAAAACACACTACAGGCTGATCCAACTTTGATGTAATGTCCTTAAAACAAGTCAAAATGAGGCTCAGTAGTGTGTGTGGCCTCCACGTGCCTGTATGACCTCCCTACAACCCACACAAGTGGCTCAGGTAGTGCAGCTCATCCAGGATGGCACATCAATGCGAGCTGTGGCAAGAAGGTTTGCTGTGTCTGTCAGCGTAGTGTCCAGAGCATGGAGGCGCTACCAGGAGACAGGCCAGTACATCAGGAGACGTGGAGGAGGCCGTAGGAGGGCAACACCCAGCAGCAGGACTGCTACCTCCGCCTTTGTGCAAGGAGGAACAGGAGCAGCACTGCCAGAGCCCTGCAAAATGACCTCCAGCAAGCCACAAATGTGCATGTGTCTACTCGAACGATCAGAAACAGACTCCATGAGGGTGGTATGAGGGCCCGACGTCCACAGGTGGGGATTGTGCTTACAGCCCAACACCGCGCAGGACGTTTGGCATTTGCCAGAGAACACCAAGATTGGCAAATTCGCCACTGGCGCCCTGTGCTCTTCACAGATGAAAGCAGGTTCTCACTGAGCACATGTGACAGACGTGACAGAGTCTGGAGACGCCAAGGAGAACGTTCTGCTGCCTGCAACATCCTCCAGCATGACCGGTTTGGCAGCGGGTCAGTAATGGTGTGGGGTGGCATTTATTTGGGGGGCCGCACAGCCCTCCATGTGCTCGCCAGAGGTAGCCTGACTGCCATTAGGTACCGAGATGAGATCCTTAGACCCCTTGTGAGACCATATGCTGGTGCGGTTGGCCCTGGGTTCCTCCTAATGCAAGACAATGCTAGACCTCATGTTGCTGGAGTGTGTCAGCAGTTCTTGCAAGACGAAGGCATTGATGCTATGGACTGGCCCGCCCGTTCCCAAGACCTGAATCCAATTGAGCACATCTGGGACATCATGTTTCGCTCCATCCACTAATGCCACGTTGCACCACAGACTGTCCAGGAGTTGGTGGATGCTTTAGTCCAGGTCTGGGAGGAGATCCCTCAGGAGACCATACGCCACCTCATCAGGAGCATGCCCAGGCATTGTAGGGAGATCATGCAGGCATGTAGAGGCCACACACACTACTGAGCCTCATTTTGACTTGTTTTAAGGACATTACATCAAAGTTGGATCAGCCTGTAGTGTGTTTTTCCACTTTAATTTTGAGGGTGACTCCAAATCCAGACCTCCATGGGTTAATAAATTTGATTTCCATTGATAATTTTTGTGTGATTTTGTTGTCAGCACGTTCAACTATGTAAAGAACATAGTATTTAATAAGAATATTTCATTCATTCAGATCTAGGATGTGTTATTTTAGTGTTCCCTTTATTTTTTTGAGCAGTATATATATATATATATATATATATATATATATATTATAAATATTTGTATACATGCAGTCATTTTGGACTTGAGGAGCCTGCACACCACATGAGTGTCAAGCGTTTGATTTTTCCTTTATTGCTCCTCTCCCTGATATCACAGTGAGATGATACATACACGAGTCTCTTTCTAGGTCACTAAGCTATACAATAGTGGAAATGCCATCCAAATTTATCCCATAGTTTTTGCATGATGCTGGAACAAACAGACAGACGAAAATTCCAAATATTTTATCTTTCCCACTCCATGGTTCATACACAGTCCCTAGAAGTATATTTCTAAAAACAAATTGCTATGTACAGATACAACTCTTAGAGTTTTATTATATGTATACATTAAAGAAACAATAGAGTAATAAAACGCTAGCAGCATAGCATCATGTATCATGATGATTTCCTATCTTGTTTCGGAACTTCTGGGAAATCAAGTCACCGACTGATAATTACCAAGAGCACCACCCAGTGCATGGGAGGGGTAACTGCAGATATTCATACATTTTACAGCCACATGTACCAGATGGGGCTTGGCTCATCTGCTTTGTAACCCCAAACTTGCGACCTCGGGAAACATAGAAACATTGGCGTGTAAAAGACTAAGGCCCTCATTCCGAGTTGATCACTCGCTGCCGTTTTTCACAGCGATCAGGTGAAAAAATCGCATTTATGCGCATGCGCATGGTACGCAGCGCGCATGCGCTAAGTACTTTCACACAAAAGTTTGTAGTTTTACAGAAGCTCGTGCAACGGTTTCCAGTCGCTCGAGTGTTCGTAGTATGATTGACAGGAAGTGGGTGTTTCTGGGCGGCAACTCAGCGTTTTCAGGGAGTGTGCTAAAAAACGCAGGCATGCCAGTCAAAAACGCAGGAGTGGCTGGAGAAACGGGGGAGTGGCTGGAGAAACGGGGGAGTGGCTGGAGAAACAGGGGAGTGGCTGCCCGAACGCAGGGCGTGTTTGTGACGTCAAACCAGGAACTAAACTGACTGAGCTGATCGCAATCTAGGAGTAGGTCTGGAGCTACTCAGAAACGGCAGGAAAATTTTTATGAGCAGTTCTGCTAATCTTTCGTTCTCACTTCTGCTAAGCTAAGATACACTCACAGAGGGCGGCGGCCTAGCGTGTGCAATGCTGCTAAAAGCAGCTAGCGAGCGAACAACTCGGAATGAAGGCCATATAGCGGTATGGTAAAATACTGTGCATAGATGAGGTATTTTGGGAAATACTATGTAGAAATAGATTTAATAATTCCAGAACAAAAAGTGCTGTAGTAGAATGAGTGACATATCTCGCCAGCAGACTGTATTTACTGAGAGTTGTCCTTCCTTTCCTATTAGATATAAAATAGACCATAGATAGGACTGGAAAATTGGGGCATAAACAAACTGTACAGTTCTTCTATATAGTTCATCTCCAAATATCAGGACTCTGCAAATGACTCAGTGCCCCAATCTCCAGAGCTTCATACCCCCATAGTTCCCTAAAACAGCAACTTACCTGGTAAATGAGGAGAATGCAAGTATGACATCGTCTCAGAGCCATGACAAGGAAATACAGATGAGTCTTCTCAGCCAATTTCCACCTCCGCCCCGACATGTAGGAATACATCATCCTCCATGAGCATCTCTGGATTCAAAGCATGTTTCTGTCTGGGGTCTGATGCCTCCTCACACTGTGACCCAGAACTACAGGAGTACAAATGGCATGACATGGAGCTTGTAGCAGACGGGATGGACTCACAGCTGGGTGAAGCATCTGTTACTGTGTTAGACTCATCTTTGCTGGAATTGGATGTCTGGTGAACACATGATGGATCTGATTCTGCAGGACAATTGTCTTTAGCATCAACCTTATTGTCGCAGCTTCTGTCTGAGTCCCAACTCTCATCCATAAACATCAAGACTTCATTGGATTTGCTTCTCTGATTAAAGTCTATGGCTAAAAGATGGCTAAACATCCTCAAAACCCCAGTGGGCAGCCTGTCCCATGGTGAGGGAGGGTTATCAGTTGGAGTGTGAGTTTGCCATTCAGCAAATCTACTGTATGCCTTGTCTCTGGGTAGTGCCATCTGCCAGGGGAACTCTCCTGTAAGCAGGCAGTAAAGGACTACACCAAAAGCCCAGACATCAAGTGTGGAGTCTACAAGCAAACTATCCTGGTCTGCAAGCTGGCACATCTCGGGAGCCATGTAGGAAGCACTACCAGACCTGGCATGAATGGCTTTTCCCTTGACATGTGCAAGACCAAAATCAGTCAACTTAATACAATGGCAATCCTGATCAAACACCAAAACATTCTCTGGTTTGATGTCCAGATGCACCATTCCTTTGCTTTCTATAAATTCCAGGGCACTGGAGATCTGTGCAGCACATCTCTTCACCGTGTCTTCTGGAAGTCCAGTCTGAAAGAAATATGTCCACTGTTTTAGCATCATACAAATGTCTTACAAAGTTACAATGTGACTAAGGCACTAAGTTGATGTAAAATCAATATAATGACCTATACTTACATGGGGCAGAATTAGGGAGAACAAATCGCCCACTGGTGACAGCTCCTGTGCAAAAGCAAAGTGGTCTTGGGTCTTGAATGCAATCCCATAACTGCCAATGATATTGGGATGAGACGAGAGGAGAAAGGAGATACTAAACTCCATGAGGAAGTTCCTCTCAGTTGTCCTTTTCCTGTCCAGGACCTTTAGCGCCATCCTGACATCTGTGATAAGGATACATCATTAACCCAAATTAGACCAAATAATAAATGTGAGAACAAAAAGATGATTATGATTGAAAGATGGCACAGGTGTGACAAGAAAAGCATGTGTGGCCTAAGTGGGGGTCATATAGGTGGGAGTAGGGTTGGTGTGAGGGGACAGCAGTGTGAGTAGTAGAGATAGATTTGGTCTTACGGGCAGTAGTATATGTTGGAGTAGGGTTCGTGTGAGGGGACATCAGTGTTAGTATTATAGGTGAGGGGGTATTAATGTTAGTAATATAAGTAGGAGTAAAGCCTTCATAAACAGATGGTGTTCAGAGTACATTTAAAGGTTTCATAGCTTGGCAGACTATCATTGGGCACAGAAGAAAATGCCATAGATGATTCAATAGGGATGAGTTTTAGTACTATGCACATTTTGCATAATAATTAATGGACCATTCTGGGAAATGATCACAGAGAGGAAGATACTAAGATACTGAATTGCGGACGACTCTGACCTGTTTTTCTGTCCTTTACCATGAACACTGAGGCATAGCCACCTACTCCAAGCTCCTTCATGACGTGATAGATGTCCTTTAGTTCTATCTGCTGGAGGCCCTTGGAAGCCAATGAGACCAGTCCTTCCAGGGCAAGCTCCACATCACGTACACTGGCGCCCATTGTGTCCTGGAGAAAGTAAGAGACGATATTCTATTATAAATAGTCAATCTATAGGCCCATAGTCCTGGTCACCAGGTGTGCAATGGTTTCATTCTCCTCACACCCTTACAGTTCTAGTGCCTCAGGGGCTGTATAGCCACACAGATTGTCTAACCCTAATAATCAGTCTTTGGAAGATACATAATATTCCTAATTTTCCAATATATAGATATGATATCACCCATACAGTGATTAGTGGTACTACAGCAGTGTCTCTCACCCTCAGACCTCAATATTTCCCAACAGGTCAATTATGGGACTCCTGTCTGTGGAAGCACGTTGGATAATTACTTGGGCTACAACATAGATTACCTCGCCCATCCATAAGACATCCACAAACATGACCTGTAGTTGGTACCTGAGGACTGGAGTTGAGGGCCCGGTATACAGTTTAGAAATCTCGGTGATGTAACCAAGATCTGACCTGACAGATCACAGAAATGTAATGACTTTATATAGGAATCTCACCTTGGGGAAGTGTGCACTTCAGTCCTGAGTGTGGATGGTGGAATCTTAGCTCTTGTCAGGATCTGCCGAGAGGTTCTCACAAAGTAATGTTGGTAACTTCCAATCTATTCTGCAATGAGAGTCAGTCTGAATCTGTGGGGGCAGAGAGTCTGCTTTATGTAAGGGAGCTGGGATGGGGCAGGTAGGTGCTGGAGCCTTCTGATTGGCTGGCTGATATTTTGCATATGTTGTGTAAACAACTGTGCATTGTTCTTTACGATTTGCATTTCCACGGATTGCTATAAGAATGTGTGAGAAACTTCCAGCTGTGCTACAACTCACACAGGGTTACAGTAACACAATGACACTATCACCCAACCCATTGTCACTCAGGTGTGTTCTAGGTACAGGTTTAATATATTGCTATTAAACATTAACATTGCCGTCATTCATTGCTTAGCTGTATTCTAGTTAGTAATTGTATTACTATTATCCCTTATTCTAGGGTGTCACAAGGTGTCAGCAGTGCCATAAAAAGTACATACTGTACACAGCTGTATCATCAATTACCGGGCGTCGTTATGCTGTACAGTACATCACGAGACGCCCGGCATGTCTTGAGCACTGGGAGAGTAACGCACCATATTTTTAGATCAGTTTTTCATCTGAGACGGAGCGTAAAGGGGCTCGCAGTGCACCAGAGACGCCGGGCGGAAACTGTAGCCGCACAGGAATTAACGTTACACAGGTACAGAGTCAGAGTCACAGATGAAGCGCAATGGGCATGAGGAAAAGCCTCGGTTCCTCTCATCTGAACACCTTATACACAGATTCGGACTTAGTCGCACACAGATGTATAAATGTTGCACACCCCATTGATTAGTGCATGCTAGCGATATTGCTTGTGTGTACAGTGGGGGAGCAATGGGGCATGTTTTGCAGGTAACCCAGCAGGTGCACAGGTGTATTCATTACTCACTGACACATTTTAAAAGGTCCACAGGTGGAGCTAATTATTTCACTTGTGATTCTGTGAGGAGACCTGGAAAACATGCACCGTGTGGGCCCCCGAGGACCGAGTTTGAGAACCTGTGCTCTAGAGCAGCGGTGGCCAACCTGCGGCTCTTGAGCCTCATGCGGCTCTTTCTTTATTCAAATGTGACTCCCGACACTCGAAGTCACGTGACCACAACAAGTCCGGAAACTGCTGCACTGCAGCCAGACAGGCAGCAGCAGCAGCACTACGGGGACTGAGAACTGAGAGAGCCAGATACTAGAGGTGAGACACCCACGGGAAAACAGAGGATATATAAGAGGCTGCTGCAATGGCACGAGGTATGTTTTTTGGGGGGGCTGTAGTGACACATGAGGGTCCTGGCAGGAGTGACACATGAGAGTGCTGGCAGGAGTGACATACTGTAGGAGTGTGCTAGCAGGAGTGACACAAGAGGTAGCTGTCTGAAGTGACACAGCAGGGTAATGGCTGGAGTGACACATGGGGGAGCTGAAGTGTATTATGTGAATATGGCTTTTTCAATATATTTTAGGTGGATCTTTCTTTCTCAATTATTTTATGTGGAAGTGGCTTTTTAAATGTATTTCATTTCATGTGGATCTGGTTTTTTAAATGTACAGTATTTTATACCAGAGGCGTGGCCTAGCAGGCAAAAGGCCACACCCCATTTTTGCAAGTGCGCCTGCGGCTCGACGTCGGCTCTTTGACGTGCCTAACAACATTTTTGGCTCTTGGTTTCTGACTGGTTGGCCACCCCTGCTCTAGAGTGCCGTGATTCAAAAAAGTTTGGGAACCACTGGTATAGCTTATATCCATTTATGTGAGATGTATGATCATACTATGGTCTGTCACTCATCTTCCTATACAGTATATATATATATATATATATATATATATATTGTATATAGTGTTACTTATACCCAGTTACACCCATCCCAGCTGTAGTGTCTCCTTATTATCACATGTATAACAGTACAATGGTCACTCACCTTCCCAGGACTTACTCTGTAATGCCGGGTGTGATATAACAGTGTAATCACTCATCTTCCTATACAGTATATATATATCTATTATATATAGTATTACTGATACCCAGTTACACCCATCCCAGCTGTAGTGTCTCCTCATTATCACATGTATAACAGTACAATGGTCACTCACCTTCCCAGGACTTACTCTGTAATGCCGGGTGTGATATAACAGTGTAATCACTCATCTTCCTATACAGTATATATATCTATTATATATAGTATTACTGATACCCAGTTACACCCATCCCAGCTGTAGTGTCTCCTCATTATCACATGTATAACAGTACATTGGTCACTCACCTTCCCAGGACTTACTCTGTAACGCCGGGTGTGATATAACAGTGTAATCACTCATCTTCCTATACAGTATATATATATATATCTATTGTATATAGTATTACTGATACCCAGTTACACCCATCCCAGCTGTAGTGTCTCCTCATTATCACATGTATAACAGTACAATGGTCACTCACCTTCCCAGGACTTACTCTGTAATGCTGGGTGTGATATAACAGTGTAATCACTCATCCTCCTATACAGTATATATATCTATTATATATAGTATTACTGATACCCAGTTACACCCATCCCAGCTGTAGTGTCTCCTCATTATCACATGTATAACAGTACAATGGTCACTCACCTCCCCAGGACTTACTCTGTAATGCCGGGTGTGATATAACAGTGTAATCACTCATCCTCCTATACAGTGTATATATCTATTATATATAGTATTACTGATACCCAGTTACACCCATCCCAGCTGTAGTGTCTCCTCATTATCACATGTATAACAGTACAATGGTCACTCACCTTCCCAGGACTTACTCTGTAATGCCGGGTGTGATATAACAGTGTAATCACTCATCCTCCTATACAGTATATATATCTATTACATATAGTATTACTGATACCCAGTTACACCCATCCCAGCTGTAGTGTCTCCTCATTATCACATGTATAACAGTACAATGGTCACTCACCTTCCCAGGACTTACTCTGTAATGCTGGGTGTGATATAACAGTGTAATCACTCATCCTCCTATACAGTATGTATATCTATTATATATAGTTTTACTGATACCCAGTTACACCCATCCCAGCTGTAGTGTCTCCTCGTTATCACATGTATAACAGTACAATGGTCACTCACTTTCCCAGGACTTACTCTGTAATGCTGGGTGTGATATAACAGTGTAATCACTAATCCTCCTATACAGTATGTATATCTATTATATATAGTATTACTGATACCCAGTTACACCCATCCCAGCTGTAGTGTCTCCTCGTTATCACATGTATAACAGTACAATGGTCACTCACCTTCCCAGGACTTACTCTGTAATGCCGGGTGTGATATAACAGTGTAATCACTCATCTTCCTATACAGTATATATATATATATCTATTATATCTAGTATTACTGATACCCAGTTACACCCATCCCAGCTGTAGTGTCTCCTCATTATCACATGTATAGCAGTACAATGGTCACTCACCTTCCCAGGACTTACTCTGCAATGCCGGGTGTGATATAATAGTGTAATCACTCATCTTCCTATACAGTATATATATATATATATATATATATTATATACAGTATTACTGATACCCAGTTACACCCATCCCAGCTGTAGTGTCTCCTCATTATCACATGTATAACAGTACAATGGTCACTCACCTTCCCAGGACTTACTCTGTAATGCTGGGTGTGATATAACAGTGTAATCACTCATCTTCCTATACAGTATATATATCTATTGTATATAGTATTACTGATACCCAGTTACACCCATCCCAGCTGTAGTGTCTCCTCATTATCACATGTATAACAGTACATTGGTCACTCACCTTCCCAGGACTTACTCTGTAACGCCGGGTGTGATATAACAGTGTAATCACTCATCTTCCTATACAGTATATATATATATCTATTGTATATAGTATTACTGATACCCAGTTACACCCATCCCAGCTGTAGTGTCTCCTCAATTATCACATGTATAACAGTACAATGGTCACTCACCTTCCCAGGACTTACTCTGTAATGCTGGGTGTGATATAACAGTGTAATCACTCATCTTCCTATACAGTATATATATCTATTGTATATAGTATTACTGATACCCAGTTACACCCATCCCAGCTGTAGTGTCTCCTCATTATCACATGTATAACAGTACATTGGTCACTCACCTTCCCAGGACTTACTCTGTAACGCCGGGTGTGATATAACAGTGTAATCACTCATCTTCCTATACAGTATATATATATATCTATTGTATATAGTATTACTGATACCCAGTTACACCCATCCCAGCTGTAGTGTCTCCTCAATTATCACATGTATAACAGTACAATGGTCACTCACCTTCCCAGGACTTACTCTGTAATGCTGGGTGTGATATAACAGTGTAATCACTCATCTTCCTATACAGTATGTATATCTATTATATATAGTATTACTGATACCCAGTTACACCCATCCCAGCTGTAGTGTCTCCTCATTATCACATGTATAACAGTACAATGGTCACTCACCTTCCCAGGACTTACTCTGTAATGCTGGGTGTGATATAACAGTGTAATCACTCATCCTCCTATACAGTGTATATATCTATTATATATAGTATTACTGATACCCAGTTACACCCATACCAGCTGTAGTGTCTCCTCATTATCACATGTATAACAGTACAATGGTCACTCACCTTCCCAGGACTTACTCTGTAATGCCGGGTGTGATATAACAGTGTAATCACTCATCCTCCTATACAGTATATATATCTATTACATATAGTATTACTGATTCCCAGTTACACCCATCCCAGCTGTAGTGTCTCCTCATTATCACATGTATAACAGTACAATGGTCACTCACCTCCCCAGGACTTACTCTGTAATGCTGGGTGTGATATAACAGTGTAATCACTCATCCTCCTATACAGTATGTATATCTATTATATATAGTATTAC
Source organism: Pseudophryne corroboree (assembly GCF_028390025.1). Taxonomy (NCBI): domain Eukaryota; kingdom Metazoa; phylum Chordata; class Amphibia; order Anura; family Myobatrachidae; genus Pseudophryne; species Pseudophryne corroboree. Next base: position 8,748,042 of record NC_086444.1, read on the forward strand.
TGATACCCAGTTACACCCATCCCAGCTGTAGTGTCTCCTCATTATCATATGTATAACAGTACAATGGTCACTCACCTTCCCAGGACTTACTCTGTAATGCCGGGTGTGATATAACAGTGTAATCACTCATCTTCCTATACAGTATATATATATATATATCTATTATATCTAGTATTACTGATACCCAGTTACACCCATCCCAGCTGTAGTGTCTCCTCATTATCACATGTATAACAGTACAATGGTCACTCACCTTCCCAGGACTTACTCTGTAATGCCGGGTGTGATATAACAGTGTAATCACTCATCCTCCTATACAGTATATATATATATATATATATATATCTATTGTATATAGTATTACTGATACCCAGTTACACCCATCCCAGCTGTAGTGTATCCTCATTATCACATGTATAGCAGTACAATGGTCACTCACCTTCCCAGGACTTACTCTGCAATGCCGGGTGTGATATAATAGTGTAATCACTCATCTTCCTATACAGTATATATATATATATATATATATATATCTATTATATACAGTATTACTGATACCCAGTTACACCCATCCCAGCTGTAGTGTCTCCTCATTATCACATGTATAACAGTACAATGGTCACTCACATTCCCAGGACATACTCTGTAATGCCGGGTGTGATATAACAGTGTAATCACTCATCCTACTATACAGTATATATATCTATTATATATAGTATTACTGATACCCAGTTACACCCATCCCAGCTGTAGTGTCTCCTCATTATCACATGTATAACAGTACAATGGTCACTCACCTTCCCAGGACTTACTCTGTAATGCCGGGTGTGATATAACAGTGTAATCACTCATCTTCCTATACAGTATATATATATATATATTGTATATAGTATTACTGATACCCAGTTACACCCATCCCAGCTGTAGTGTCTCCTTATTATCACATGTATAACAGTATAATGGTCACTCACCTTCCCAGGACTTACTCTGTAATGCCGGGTGTGATATAACAGTGTAATCACTCATCTTCCTATACAGTATGTATATCTATTATATATAGTATTACTGATACCCAGTTACACCCATCCCAGCTGTAGTGTCTCCTCATTATCACATGTATAACAGTACAATGGTCACTCACCTTCCCAGGACTTGCTCTGTAATGCCGGGTGTGATATAACAGTGTAATCACTCATCTTCCTATACAGTATGTATATCTATTATATATAGTATTACTGATACCCAGTTACACCCATCCCAGCTGTAGTGTCTCCTCATTATCACATGTATAACAGTACAATGGTCACTCACCTTCCCAGGACTTACTCTGTAATGCTGGGTGTGATATAACAGTGTAATCACTCATCTTCCTATACAGTATATATATATATATATATATATATATATATATATATATTATATATAGTATTACTGATACCCAGTTACACCCATCCCAGCTGTAGTGTCTCCTCATTATCACATGTATAGCAGTACAATGGTCACTCACCTTCCCAGGACTTACTCTGCAATGCCGGGTGTGATATAATAGTGTAATCACTCATCTTCCTATACAGTATATATATATATATATATATATATATATATATTATATACAGTATTACTGATACCCAGTTACACCCATCCCAGCTGTAGTGTCTCCTCATTATCACATGTATAACAGTACAATGGTCACTCACCTTCCCAGGACTTACTCTGTAATGCCGGGTGTGATATAACAGTGTAATCACTCATCTTCCTATACAGTATGTATATCTATTATATATAGTATTACTGATACCCAGTTACACCCATCCCAGCTGTAGTGTCTCCTCGTTATCACATGTATAACAGTACAATGGGCACTCACCTTCCCAGGACTTACTCTGTAATGCTGGGTGTGATATAACAGTGTAATCACTCATCCTCCTATACAGTGTATATATCTATTATATATAGTATTACTGATACCCAGTTACACCCATCCCAGCTGTAGTGTCTCCTCATTATCACATGTATAACAGTACAATGGTCACTCACCTTCCCAGGACTTACTCTGTAATGCCGGGTGTGATATAACAGTGTAATCACTCATCCTCCTATACAGTATATATATCTATTACATATAGTATTACTGATTCCCAGTTACACCCATCCCAGCTGTAGTGTCTCCTCATTATCACATGTATAACAGTACAATGGTCACTCACCTCCCCAGGACTTACTCTGTAATGCTGGGTGTGATATAACAGTGTAATCACTCATCCTCCTATACAGTATGTATATCTATTATATATAGTATTACTGATACCCAGTTACACCCATCCCAGCTGTAGTGTCTCCTCATTATCATATGTATAACAGTACAATGGTCACTCACCTTCCCAGGACTTACTCTGTAATGCCGGGTGTGATATAACAGTGTAATCACTCATCTTCCTATACAGTATATATATATATATCTATTATATCTAGTATTACTGATACCCAGTTACACCCATCCCAGCTGTAGTGTCTCCTCATTATCACATGTATAGCAGTACAATGGTCACTCACCTTCCCAGGACTTACTCTGTAATGCCGGGTGTGATATAACAGTGTAATCACTCATCCTCCTATACAGTATATATATATATATATATATATCTATTGTATATAGTATTACTGATACCCAGTTACACCCATCCCAGCTGTAGTGTATCCTCATTATCACATGTATAGCAGTACAATGGTCACTCACCTTCCCAGGACTTACTCTGCAATGCCGGGTGTGATATAATAGTGTAATCACTCATCTTCCTATACAGTATATATATATATATATATATATATATATATATATATATTATATACAGTATTACTGATACCCAGTTACACCCATCCCAGCTGTAGTGTCTCCTCATTATCACATGTATAACAGTACAATGGTCACTCACATTCCCAGGACATACTCTGTAATGCCGGGTGTGATATAACAGTGTAATCACTCATCCTACTATACAGTATATATATCTATTATATATAGTATTACTGATACCCAGTTACACCCATCCCAGCTGTAGTGTCTCCTCATTATCACATGTATAACAGTACAATGGTCACTCACCTTCCCAGGACTTACTCTGTAATGCCGGGTGTGATATAACAGTGTAATCACTCATCTTCCTATACAGTATATATATATATATATATATATTGTATATAGTATTACTGATACCCAGTTACACCCATCCCAGCTGTAGTGTCTCCTTATTATCACATGTATAACAGTATAATGGTCACTCACCTTCCCAGGACTCACTCTGTAATGCCGGGTGTGATATAACAGTGTAATCACTCATCTTCCTATACAGTATGTATATCTATTATATATAGTATTACTGATACCCAGTTACACCCATCCCAGCTGTAGTGTCTCCTCATTATCACATGTATAACAGTACAATGGTCACTCACCTTCCCAGGACTTGCTCTGTAATGCCGGGTGTGATATAACAGTGTAATCACTCATCTTCCTATACAGTATGTATATCTATTATATATAGTATTACTGATACCCAGTTACACCCATCCCAGCTGTAGTGTCTCCTCATTATCACATGTATAACAGTACAATGGTCACTTACCTTCCCAGGACTTACTCTGTAATGCTGGGTGTGATATAACAGTGTAATCACTCATCTTCCTATACAGTATATATATATATATATATATATATATATATGTATATTATATATAGTATTACTGATACCCAGTTACACCCATCCCAGCTGTAGTGTCTCCTCATTATCACATGTATAACAGTACAATGGTCACTCACCTCCCCAGGACTTACTCTGTAATGCTGGGTGTGATATAACAGTGTAATCACTCATCCTCATATACAGTATGTATATCTTTTATATATAGTATTACTGATACCCAGTTACACCCATCCCAGCTGTAGTGTCTCCTCATTATCACATGTATAACAGTACAATGGGCACTCACCTTCCCAGGACTTACTCTGTAATGCTGGGTGTGATATAACAGTGTAATCACTCATCCTCCTATACAGTGTATATATCTATTATATATAGTATTACTGATACCCAGTTACACCCATCCCAGCTGTAGTGTCTCCTCATTATCACATGTATAACAGTACAATGGTCACTCACCTTCCCAGGACTTACTCTGTAATGCCGGGTGTGATATAACAGTGTAATCACTCATCCTCCTATACAGTATATATATCTATTACATATAGTATTACTGATACCCAGTTACACCCATCCCAGCTGTAGTGTCTCCTCATTATCACATGTATAACAGTACAATGGTCACTCACCTCCCCAGGACTTACTCTGTAATGCTGGGTGTGATATAACAGTGTAATCACTCATCCTCCTATACAGTATGTATATCTATTATATATAGTATTACTGATACCCAGTTACACCCATCCCAGCTGTAGTGTCTCCTCATTATCACATGTATAACAGTACAATGGTCACTCACCTTCCCTGTACTTACTCTGTAATGCTGGGTGTGATATAACAGTGTAATCACTCATCTTCCTATACAGTATGTATATCTATTATATACAGTATTACTGATACCCAGTTACACCCATCCCAGCTGTAGTGTCTCCTCATTATCACATGTATAACAGTACAATGGTCACTCACCTTCCCAGGACTTACTCTATAATGCCGGGTGTGATATAACAGTGTAATCACTCATCTTCCTATACAGTATATATATATATTGTATATAGTATTACTGATACCCAGTTACACCCATCCCAGCTGTAGTGTCTCCTTATTATCACATGTATAACAGTACAATGGTCACTCACCTCCCCAGGACTTACTCTCTAATGCTAGGTGTGATATAACAGTGTAATCACTCATCTTCCTATACAGTATGTATATATCTATTGTATATAGTATTACTGATACCCAGTTACACCCATCCCAGCTGTAGTGTCTCCTCATTATCACATGTATAACAGTACAATGGTCACTCACCTTCCCAGGACTTACTCTGAAATGCCGGGTGTGATATAACAGTGTAATCACTCATCTTCCTATACAGTATGTATATCTATTATATACAGTATTACTGATACCCAGTTACACCCATCCCAGCTGTAGTGTCTCCTCATTATCACATGTATAACAGTACAATGGTCACTCACCTTCCCAGGACTTACTCTATAATGCCGGGTGTGATATAACAGTGTAATCACTCATCTTCCTATACAGTATATATATATATTGTATATAGTATTACTGATACCCAGTTACACCCATCCCAGCTGTAGTGTCTCCTTATTATCACATGTATAACAGTACAATGGTCACTCACCTCCCCAGGACTTACTCTCTAATGCTAGGTGTGATATAACAGTGTAATCACTCATCTTCCTATACAGTATGTATATATCTATTGTATATAGTATTACTGATACCCAGTTACACCCATCCCAGCTGTAGTGTCTCCTCATTATCACATGTATAACAGTACAATGGTCACTCACCTTCCCAGGACTTACTCTGTAATGCCGGGTGTGATATAACAGTGTAATCACTCATCTTCCTATACAGTATGTATATCTATTGTATATAGTATTACTGATACCCAGTTACACCCATCCCAGCTGTAGTGTCTCCTCATTATCCCATGTATAACAGTACAATGGTCACTCACCTTCCTAGGACTTACTCTGTAATGCTGGGTGTGATATAACAGTGTAATCACTCATCTTCCTATACAGTATATATATCTATTATATATAGTATTACTGATACCCAGTTACACCCATCCCAGCTGTAGTGTCTCCTCATTATCACATGTATAACAGTACAATGGTCACTCACCTCCCCAGGACTTACTCTGTAATGCTGGGTGTGATATAACAGTGTACTCACTCATCCTCATATACAGTATGTATATCTTTTATATATAGTATTACTGATACCCAGTTACACCCATCCCAGCTGTAGTGTCTCCTCATTATCACATGTATAACAGTACAATGGTCACTCACCTTCCCAGGACTTACTCTGTAATGCTGGGTGTGATATAACAGTGTAATCACTCATCTTCCTATACAGTATGTATATCTATTATATATAGTATTACTGATACCCAGTTACACCCATCCCAGCTGTAGTGTCTCCTCATTATCACATGTATAACAGTACAATGGTCACTCACCTTCCCAGGACATACTCTGTAATGCCGGGTGTGATATAACAGTGTAATCACTCATCCTCCTATACAGTGTATATATCTATTATATATAGTATTACTGATACCCAGTTACACCCATCCCAGCTGTAGTGTCTCCTCATTATCACATGTATAACAGTACAATGGTCACTCACCTTCCCAGGACTTACTCTGTAATGCCGGGTGTGATATAATAGTGTAATCACTCATCTTCCTATACAGTATATATATATATATATATATATATATCTATCTCTATTGTATATAGTATTACTGATACCCAGTTACACCCATCCCAGCTGTAGTGTCTCCTCATTATCACATGTATAACAGTACAATGGTCACTCACCTTCCCAGGACTTACTCTGTAATGCCGGGTGTGATATAACAGTGTTATCACTCATCTTCCTATACAGTATATATATATATTATATATAGTATTACTGATACCCAGTTACACCCATCCCAGCTGTAGTGTCTACTCATTATCACATGTATAACAGTACAATGGTCACTCACCTTCCCAGGACTTACTCTGTAATGCCAGGTGTGATATAACAGTGTAATCACTCATCTTCCTATACAGTATATATATCTATTATATATAGTATTACTGATACCCAGTTACACCCATCCCAGCTGTAGTGTCTCCTCATTATCACATGTATAACAGTACAATGGTCACTCACCTTCCCAGGACTTACTCTGTAATGCTGGGTGTGATATAACAGTATAATCACTCATCCTCCTATACAGTGTATATATCTATTATATATAGTATTACTGATACCCAGTTACACCCATCCCAGCTGTAGTGTCTCCTCATTATCACATGTATAACAGTACAATGGTCACTCACCTCCCCAGGACATACTCTGTAATGCCGGGTGTGATATAACAGTGTAATCACTTATCTTCCTATACAGTGTATATATCTATTATATATAGTATTACTGATACCCAGTTACACCCATCCCAGCTGTAGTGTCTCCTCATTATCACATGTATAACAGTACAATGGGCACTCACCTTCCTAGGACTTACTCTGTAATGCCAGGTGTGATATAACAGTGTAATCACTCATCCTCCTATACAGTATGTATATCTATTGCACAGGTTCTCAAACTCGGTCCTCAGGACCCCACACAGTGCATGTTTTGCAGGTAACCCAGCAGGAGCACAGGTGTATTAATTACTCACTGACACATTTTAAAAGGTCCACAGGTGGAGCTAATTATTTCACTTGTGATTCTGTGAGGAGACCTGCAAAACATGCACAGTGTGGGGTCCTGAGGACCGAGTTTGAGAACATGTGATCTATTGTATATAGTATTACTGATACCCAGTTACACCCATCCCAGCTGTAGTGTCTCCTCATTATCACATGTATAACAGTACAATGGTCACTCACCTTCCCAGGACTTACTCTGTAATGCCGGGTGTGATATAACAGTGTAATCACTCATCCTCCTATACAATATATATATTGTATATAGTATTACTGATACCCAGTTACACCCATCCCAGCTGTAGTGTATCCTCATTATCACATGTATAGCAGTACAATGGTCACTCACCTTCCCAGGACTTATTCTGCAATGCCAGGTGTGATATAATAGTGTAATCACTCATCTTCCTATACAGTATATATATATATATATATATATATATATATATATATATCTATTATATACAGTATTACTGATACCCAGTTACACCCATCCCAGCTGTAGTGTCTCCTCATTATCACATGTATAACAGTACAATGGTCACTCACATTCCCAGGACATACTCTGTAATGCCGGGTGTGATATAACAGTGTAATCACTCATCCTACTATACAGTATATATATCTATTATATATAGTATTACTGATACCCAGTTACACCCATCCCAGCTGTAGTGTCTCCTCATTATCACATGTATAACAGTACAATGGTCACTCACCTTCCCAGGACTTACTCTGTAATGCCGGGTGTGATATAACAGTGTAATCACTCATCTTCCTATACAGTATATATATATATATATATATTGTATATAGTATTACTGATACCCAGTTACACCCATCCCAGCTGTAGTGTCTCCTCATTATCACATGTATAACAGTACAATGGTCACTCACCTTCCCAGGACTTACTCTGTAATGCCGGGTGTGATATAACAGTGTAATCACTCATCCTCCTATACAGTATGTATATCTATTGTATATAGTATTACTGATACCCAGTTACACCCATCCCAGCTGTAGTGTCTCCTCATTATCACATGTATAACAGTACAATGGTCACTCACCTTCCCAGGACTTACTCTGTAATGCTGGGTGTGATATAACAGTGTAATCACTCATCTTCCTATACAGTATATATATCTATTATATATAGTATTACTGATACCCAGTTACACCCATCCCAGCTGTAGTGTCTCCTCATTATCACATGTATAACAGTACAGTGGTCACTCACCTTCCCAGGACTTACTCTGTAATGCTGGGTGTGATATAACAGTGTAATCACTCATCCTCCTATACAGTATGTATATCTATTATATATAGTATTACTGATACCCAGTTACACCCATCCCAGCTGTAGTGTCTCCTCATTATCACATGTATAACAGTACAATGGTCACTCACCTTCCCAGGACTTACTCTGTAATGCTGGGTGTGATATAACAGTGTAATCACTCATCTTCCTATACAGTATATATATCTATTATATATAGTATTACTGATACCCAGTTACACCCATCCCAGCTGTAGTGTCTCCTCATTATCACATGTATAACAGTACAATGGTCACTCACCTCCCCAGGACTTACTCTGTAATGCTGGGTGTGATATAACAGTGTACTCACTCATCCTCATATACAGTATGTATATCTTTTATATATAGTATTACTGATACCCAGTTACACCCATCCCAGCTGTAGTGTCTCCTCATTATCACATGTATAACAGTACAATGGTCACTCACCTTCCCAGGACTTACTCTGTAATGCTGGGTGTGATATAACAGTGTAATCACTCATCTTCCTATACAGTATGTATATCTATTATATATAGTATTACTGATACCCAGTTACACCCATCCCAGCTGTAGTGTCTCCTCATTATCACATGTATAACAGTACAATGGTCACTCACCTTCCCAGGACATACTCTGTAATGCCGGGTGTGATATAACAGTGTAATCACTCATCCTCCTATACAGTGTATATATCTATTATATATAGTATTACTGATACCCAGTTACACCCATCCCAGCTGTAGTGTCTCCTCATTATCACATGTATAACAGTACAATGGTCACTCACCTTCCCAGGACTTACTCTGTAATGCCGGGTGTGATATAATAGTGTAATCACTCATCTTCCTATACAGTATATATATATATATATATATATATATATCTATTGTATATAGTATTACTGATACCCAGTTACACCCATCCCAGCTGTAGTGTCTCCTCATTATCACATGTATAACAGTACAATGGTCACTCACCTTCCCAGGACTTACTCTGTAATGCCGGGTGTGATATAACAGTGTTATCACTCATCTTCCTATACAGTATATATTAGAGATGAGCGGGTTCGGTTTCTCTGAAACCGAACCCGCACGAACTTCATGTTTTTTTCACGGGTCCGAGCAGACTCGGATCCTCCCGCCTTGCTCGGTTAACCCGAGCGCGCCCGAACGTCATCATGACGCTGTCGGATTCTCGCGAGACTCGGATTCTATATAAGGAGCCGCGCGTCGCCGCCATTTTCACACGTGCATTGAGATTGATAGGGAGAGGACGTGGCTGGCGTCCTCTCCATTAGAAATTAGATTAGAAGAGAGAGAGAGATTGTGCAGAGTCAGACAGAGTTTACCACAGTGACCAGTGCAGTTGTTGTTAGTTAACTTTTATTTATTTTAATATATCCGTTCTCTGCTATATCCGTTCTCTGCCTGAAAAAAAACGATACACAGCAGCAGCCAGTCACACAGTGTGACTCAGTCTGTGTGCACTCAGCTCAGCCCAGTGTGCTGCACATCAATGTATAAAAGGCAAAGCTTATAATAATTGTGGGGGAGACTGGGGAGCACTGCAGGTTGTTATAGCAGGAGCCCCCAGGAGTACATAATATTATATTAATTTAAAATTAAACAGTGCACACTTTTGCTGCAGGAGTGCCACTGCCAGTGTGACTAGTGGTGACCAGTGCCTGACCACCAGTATAGTAGTATATTGTTGTATGTATTGTATACTATCTCTTTATCAACCAGTCTATATTAGCAGCAGACACAGTACAGTGCGGTAGTTCACGGCTGTGGCTACCTCTGTGTCGGCAGTCGGAACTCGGCAGGCAGTCCGTCCATCCATAATTGTATTACAATATATACCACCTAACCGTGGTATTTTTTTTTCTTTCTTTATACCGTCGTCATAGTGTCATACTAGTTGTTACGAGTATACTACTATCTCTTTATCAACCAGTGTACAGTGCGGTAGTTCACGGCTGTGGCTACCTCTGTGTCGGCAGTCGGCAGGCAGTCCGTCCATCCATAATTGTATTATTATTATAATATATACCACCTAACCGTGGTTTTTTTTTCATTCTTTATACCGTCGTCATAGTGTCATACTAGTTGTTACGAGTATACTACTATCTCTTTATCAACCAGTGTACAGTGCGGTAGTTCACGGCTGTGGCTACCTCTGTGTCGGCAGTCGGCAGGCAGTCCGTCCATCCATAATTGTATTATTATTATAATATATACCACCTAACCGTGGTTTTTTTTTCATTCTTTATACCGTCGTCATAGTGTCATACTAGTTGTTACGAGTATACTACTATCTCTTTATCAACCAGTGTACAGTGCGGTAGTTCACGGCTGTGGCTACCTCTGTGTCGGCAGTCGGCAGGCAGTCCGTCCATCCATAATTGTATTATTATTATAATATATACCACCTAACCGTGGTTTTTTTTTCATTCTTTATACCGTCGTCATAGTGTCATACTAGTTGTTACGAGTATACTACTATCTCTTTATCAACCAGTGTACAGTGCGGTAGTTCACGGCTGTGGCTACCTCTGTGTCGGCAGTCGGCAGGCAGTCCGTCCATCCATAATTGTATTATTATTATAATATATACCACCTAACCGTGGTTTTTTTTTCATTCTTTATACCGTCGTCATAGTGTCATACTAGTTGTTACGAGTATACTACTATCTCTTTATCAACCAGTGTACAGTGCGGTAGTTCACGGCTGTGGCTACCTCTGTGTCGGCAGTCGGCAGGCAGTCCGTCCATCCATAATTGTATTATTATTATAATATATACCACCTAACCGTGGTTTTTTTTTCATTCTTTATACCGTCGTCATAATGTCATACTAGTTGTTACGAGTATACTACTATCTCTTTATCAACCAGTGTACAGTGCGGTAGTTCACGGCTGTGGCTACCTCTGTGTCGGCAGTCGGCAGGCAGTCCGTCCATCCATAATTGTATTATTATTATAATATATACCACCTAACCGTGGTTTTTTTTTCATTCTTTATACCGTCGTCATAGTGTCATACTAGTTGTTACGAGTATACTACTATCTCTTTATCAACCAGTGTACAGTGCGGTAGTTCACGGCTGTGGCTACCTCTGTGTCGGCAGTCGGCAGGCAGTCCGTCCATCCATAATTGTATTATTATTATAATATATACCACCTAACCGTGGTTTTTTTTTCATTCTTTATACCGTCGTCATAGTGTCATACTAGTTGTTACGAGTATACTACTATCTCTTTATCAACCAGTGTACAGTGCGGTAGTTCACGGCTGTGGCTACCTCTGTGTCGGCAGTCGGCAGGCAGTCCGTCCATCCATAATTGTATTATTATTATAATATATACCACCTAACCGTGGTTTTTTTTTCATTCTTTATACCGTCGTCATAGTGTCATACTAGTTGTTACGAGTATACTACTATCTCTTTATCAACCAGTGTACAGTGCGGTAGTTCACGGCTGTGGCTACCTCTGTGTCGGCAGTCGGCAGGTATCCAATACTAGTATCCAATCCATCCATCTCCATTGTTTACCTGAGGTGCCTTTTAGTTCTGCCTATAAAATATGGAGAACAAAAAAGTTGAGGTTCCAAAATTAGGGAAAGATCAAGATCCACTTCCACCTCGTGCTGAAGCTGCTGCCACTAGTCATGGCCGAGACGATGAAATGCCAGCAACGTCGTCTGCCAAGGCCGATGCCCAATGTCATAGTACAGAGCATGTCAAATCCAAAACACCAAATATCAGAAAAAAAAGGACTCCAAAACCTAAAATAAAATTGTCGGAGGAGAAGCGTAAACTTGCCAATATGCCATTTACCACACGGAGTGGCAAGGAACGGCTGAGGCCCTGGCCTATGTTCATGGCTAGTGGTTCAGCTTCACATGAGGATGGAAGCACTCAGCCTCTCGCTAGAAAACTGAAAAGACTCAAGCTGGCAAAAGCACCGCAAAGAACTGTGCGTTCTTCGAAATCCCAAATCCACAAGGAGAGTCCAATTGTGTCGGTTGCGATGCCTGACCTTCCCAACACTGGAGGTGAAGAGCATGCGCCTTCCACCATTTGCACGCCCCCTGCAAGTGCTGGAAGGAGCACCCGCAGTCCAGTTCCTGATAGTCAGATTGAAGATGTCAGTGTTGAAGTACACCAGGATGAGGAGGATATGGGTGTTGCTGGCGCTGGGGAGGAAATTGACCAGGAGGATTCTGATGGTGAGGTGGTTTGTTTAAGTCAGGCACCCGGGGAGACACCTGTTGTCCGTGGGAGGAATATGGCCGTTGACATGCCAGGTGAAAATACCAAAAAAATCAGCTCTTCGGGGTGGAGGTATTTCACCAGAAATGCGGACAACAGGTGTCAAGCCGTGTGTTCCCTTTGTCAAGCTGTAATAAGTAGGGGTAAGGACGTTAACCACCTCGGAACATCCTCCCTTATACGTCACCTGCAGCGCATTCATAATAAGTCAGTGACAAGTTCAAAAACTTTGGGTGACAGCGGAAGCAGTCCACTGACCAGTAAATCCCTTCCTCTTGTAACCAAGCTCACGCAAACCACCCCACCAACTCCCTCAGTGTCAATTTCCTCCTTCCCCAGGAATGCCAATAGTCCTGCAGGCCATGTCACTGGCAAGTCTGACGAGTCCTCTCCTGCCTGGGATTCCTCCGATGCATCCTTGCGTGTAACGCCTACTGCTGCTGGCGCTGCTGTTGTTGCCGCTGGGAGTCGATGGTCATCCCAGAGGGGAAGTCGTAAGCCCACTTGTACTACTTCCAGTAAGCAATTGACTGTTCAACAGTCCTTTGCGAGGAAGATGAAATATCACAGCAGTCATCCTACTGCAAAGCGGATAACTGAGGCCTTGGCATTCTGGGTGGTGAGAAACGTGGTTCCGGTATCCATCATTACTGCAGAGCCAACTAGAGACTTGTTGGAGGTACTGTGTCCCCGGTACCAAATACCATCTAGGTTCCATTTCTCTAGGCAGGCAATACCGAAAATGTACACAGACCTCAGAAAAAGAGTCACCAGTGTCCTAAAAAATGCAGCTGTACCCAATGTCCACTTAACCACGGACATGTGGACAAGTGGAGCAGGGCAGGGTCAGGACTATATGACTGTGACAGCCCACTGGGTAGATGTATGGACTCCCGCCGCAAGAACAGCAGCGGCGGCACCAGTAGCAGCATCTCGCAAACGCCAACTCTTTCCTAGGCAGGCTACGCTTTGTATCACCGCTTTCCAGAATACGCACACAGCTGAAAACCTCTTACGGCAACTGAGGAAGATCATCGCGGAATGGCTTACCCCAATTGGACTCTCCTGTGGATTTGTGGCATCGGACAACGCCAGCAATATTGTGTGTGCATTAAATCTGGGCCAATTCCAGCACGTCCCATGTTTTGCACATACCTTGAATTTGGTGGTGCAGAATTTTTTAAAAAACGACAGGGGCGTGCAAGAGATGCTGTCGGTGGCCAGAAGAATTGCGGGACACTTTCGGCGTACAGGCACCACGTACAGAAAACTGGAGCACCACCAAAAACTACTGAACCTGCCCTGCCATCATCTGAAGCAAGAAGTGGTAACGAGGTGGAATTCAACCCTCTATATGCTTCAGAGGTTGGAGGAGCAGCAAAAGGCCATTCAAGCCTATACAATTGAGCACGATATAGTAGGTGGAATGCACCTGTCTCAAGTGCAGTGGAGAATGATTTCAATGTTGTGCAAGGTTCTGATGCCCTTTGAACTTGCCACACGTGAAGTCAGTTCAGACACTGCCAGCCTGAGTCAGGTCATTCCCCTCATCAGGCTTTTGCAGAAGAAGCTGGAGGCATTGAAGAAGGAGCTAACACGGAGCGATTCCGCTAGGCATGTGGGACTTGTGGATGCAGCCCTTAATTCGCTTAACAAGGATTCACGGGTGGTCAATCTGTTGAAATCAGAGCACTACATTTTGGCCACCGTGCTCGATCCTAGATTTAAAGCCTACCTTGGATCTCTCTTTCCGGCAGACACAGGTCTGCTGGGGTTGAAAGACCTGCTGGTGACAAAATTGTCAAGTCAAGCGGAACGCGACCTGTCAACATCTCCTCCTTCACATTCTCCCGCAACTGGGGGTGCGAGGAAAAGGCTCAGAATTCCGAGCCCACCCGCTGGCGGTGATGCAGGGCAGTCTGGAGCGACTGCTGATGCTGACATCTGGTCCGGACTGAAGGACCTGACAACGATTACGGACATGTCGTCTACTGTCACTGCATATGATTCTCTCAACATTGATAGAATGGTGGAGGATTATATGAGTGACCGCATCCAAGTAGGCACGTCACACAGTCCGTACTTATACTGGCAGGAAAAAGAGGCAATTTGGAGGCCCTTGCACAAACTGGCTTTATTCTACCTAAGTTGCCCTCCCACAAGTGTGTACTCCGAAAGAGTGTTTAGTGCCGCCGCTCACCTTGTCAGCAATCGGCGTACGAGGTTACATCCAGAAAATGTGGAGAAGATGATGTTCATTAAAATGAATTATAATCAATTCCTCCGCGGAGACATTGACCAGCAGCAATTGCCTCCACAAAGTACACAGGGAGCTGAGATGGTGGATTCCAGTGGGGACGAATTGATAATCTGTGAGGAGGGGGATGTACACGGTGATATATCGGAGGGTGAAGATGAGGTGGACATCTTGCCTCTGTAGAGCCAGTTTGTGCAAGGAGAGATTAATTGCTTCTTTTTTGGGGGGGGTCCAAACCAACCCGTCATATCAGTCACAGTCGTGTGGCAGACCCTGTCACTGAAATGATGGGTTGGTTAAAGTGTGCATGTCCTGTTTTGTTTATACAACATAAGGGTGGGTGGGAGGGCCCAAGGATAATTCCATCTTGCACCTCTTTTTTCTTTTCTTTTTCTTTGCATCATGTGCTGATTGGGGAGGGTTTTTTGGAAGGGACATCCTGCGTGACACTGCAGTGCCACTCCTAGATGGGCCCGGTGTTTGTGTCGGCCACTAGGGTCGCTAATCTTACTCACACAGTCAGCTACCTCATTGCGCCTCTTTTTTTCTTTGCGTCATGTGCTGTTTGGGGAGGGTTTTTTGGAAGGGACATCCTGCGTGACACTGCAGTGCCACTCCTAGATGGGCCCGGTGTTTGTGTCGGCCACTAGGGTCGCTAATCTTACTCACACAGTCAGCTACCTCATTGCGCCTCTTTTTTTCTTTGCGTCATGTGCTGTTTGGGGAGGGTTTTTTGGAAGGGCCATCCTGCGTGACACTGCAGTGCCACTCCTAGATGGGCCCGGTGTTTGTGTCGGCCACTAGGGTCGATTATCTTTCTCACACAGTCAGCTACCTCATTGCGCCTCTTTTTTTCTTTGCGTCATGTGCTGTTTGGGGAGGGTTTTTTGGAAGGGACATCCTGCGTGACACTGCAGTGCCACTCCTAGATGTGCCCGGTGTTTGTGTCGGCCACTAGGGTCGCTAATCTTACTCACACAGTCAGCTACCTCATTGCGCCTCTTTTTTTCTTTGCGTCATGTGCTGTTTGGGGAGGGTTTTTTGGAAGGGCCATCCTGCGTGACACTGCAGTGCCACTCCTAGATGGGCCCGGTGTTTGTGTCGGCCACTAGGGTCGCTTATCTTTCTCACACAGTCAGCTACCTCATTGCGCCTCTTTTTTTCTTTGCGTCATGTGCTGTTTGGGGAGGGTTTTTTGGAAGGGACATCCTGCGTGACACTGCAGTGCCACTCCTAGATGGGCCCGGTGTTTGTGTCGGCCACTAGGGTCGCTAATCTTACTCACACAGCTACCTCATTGCGCCTCTTTTTTTCTTTGCGTCATGTGCTGTTTGGGGAGGGTTTTTTGGAAGGGACATCCTGCGTGACACTGCAGTGCCACTCCTAGATGGGCCCGGTGTTTGTGTCGGCCACTAGGGTCGCTTATCTTACTCACACAGCGACCTCGGTGCAAATTTTAGGACTAAAAATAATATTGTGAGGTGTGATGTGTTCAGAATAGGCTGAAAATGAGTGTAAATTATGTTTTTTGAGGTTAATAATACTTTGGGATCAAAATTACCCCCAAATTCTATGATTTAAGCTGTTTTTTAGGGTTTTTTGAAAAAAACACCCGAATCCAAAACACACCCGAATCCGACAAAAATAATTCGGTGAGGTTTTGCCAAAACGCGTTCGAACCCAAAACACGGCCGCGGAACCGAACCCAAAACCAAAACACAAAACCCGAAAAATTTCAGGCGCTCATCTCTAGTATATATATATATTATATATAGTATTACTGATACCCAGTTACACCCATCCCAGCTGTAGTGTCTCCTCATTATCACATGTATAACAGTACAATGGTCACTCACCTCCCCAGGACATACTCTGTAATGCCGGGTGTGATATAACAGTGTAATCACTTATCTTCCTATACAGTGTATATATCTATTATATATAGTATTACTGATACCCAGTTACACCCATCCCAGCTGTAGTGTCTCCTCATTATCACATGTATAACAGTACAATGGGCACTCACCTTCCCAGGACTTACTCTGTAATGCCGGGTGTGATATAACAGTGTAATCACTCATCCTCCTATACAGTATGTATATCTATTGTATATAGTATTACTGATACCCAGTTACACCCATCCCAGCTGTAGTGTCTCCTCATTATCACATGTATAACAGTACAATGGTCACTCACCTTCCCAGGACATACTCTGCAATTCCGGGTGTGATATAACAGTGTAATCACTCATCCTCCTATACAGTATATATATCTATTACATATAGTATTACTGATTCCCAGTTACACCCATCCCAGCTGTAGTGTCTCCTCATTATCACATGTATAACAGTACAATGGTCACTCACCTCCCCAGGACTTACTCTGTAATGCTGGGTGTGATATAACAGTGTAATCACTCATCCTCCTATACAGTATGTATATCTATTATATATAGTATTACTGATACCCAGTTACACCCATCCCAGCTGTAGTGTCTCCTCATTATCACATGTATAACAGTACAATGGTCACTCACCTTCCCAGGACTTACTCTGTAATGCTGGGTGTGATATAACAGTGTAATCACTCATCTTCCTATACAGTATGTATATCTATTATATATAGTATTACTGATACCCAGTTACACCCATCCCAGCTGTAGTGTCTCCTCATTATCACATGTATAACAGTACAATGGTCACTCACCTTCCCAGGACTTACTCTATAATGCCGGGTGTGATATAACAGTGTAATCACTCATCTTCCTATACAGTATATATATATATATTGTATATAGTATTACTGATACCAAGTTACACCCATCCCTGCTGTAGTGTCTCCTTATTATCACATGTATAACAGTACAATGGTCACTCACCTCCCCAGGACTTACTCTGTAATGCTAGGTGTGATATAACAGTGTAATCACTCATCTTCCTATACAGTATGTATATATCTATTGTATATAGTATTACTGATACCCAGTTACACCCATCCCAGCTGTAGTGTCTCCTCGTTATCACATGTATAACAGTACAATGGTCACTCACTTTCCCAGGACTTACTCTGTAATGCTGGGTGTGATATAACAGTGTAATCACTCATCCTCCTATACAGTATGTATATCTATTATATATAGTATTACTGATACCCAGTTACACCCATCCCAGCTGTAGTGTCTCCTCATTATCACATGTATAACAGTACAATGGTCACTCACCTTCCCAGGACTTACTCTGTAATGCCGGGTGTGATATAACAGTGTAATCACTCATCTTCCTATACAGTATGTATATCTATTATGTATAGTATTACTGATACCCAGTTACACCCATCCCAGCTGTAGTGTCTCCTCATTATCACATGTATAACAGTACAATGGTCACTCACCTTCCCAGGACTTACTCTGTAATGCCGGGTGTGATATAACAGTGTAATCACTCATCTTCCTATACAGTATGTATATCTATTGTATATAGTATTACTGATACCCAGTTACACCCATCCCAGCTGTAGTGTCTCCTCATTATCACATGTATAACAGTACAATGGTCACTCACCTTCCCAGGACTTACTCTGTAATGCCGGGTGTGATATAACAGTGTAATCACTCATCTTCCTATACAGTATATATATATATATAAATACAATACTCAGAGGGCGCTCAGTAACAATTTGTTCAAATAAAATCCAAAACCAGCTTGACCTAAATTACACAATTTAATTTATTAAAAATATCTAAAATATTGTGTAATATTACATCAATATAGTAATTCATACAGTGAATTCATAAAACAATATTTCATAAAACCCAACGCGTTTCGTCCGTTAAGGACTTCATCAGGGGTATGGGTCTTCGCTGGTGTTAGTCAAATGGAGAAGAGGAGGAAAGAACAAGAGAGCAAAAAAAAGAATCAATACAAATCATCATGATATACAGATATATATTCAAGTAACGTTTTCATTGTTTATAAAAGAAAACCTTTTTTCATTATTTCATTAACTATTACATCACAATTTTTCATAGAGAATGAATATTTAAATTCTTTAGTAGACATTGGAAAAAGAAGATACTCTCCAATAATCAATTCAGGTTTTTTTTTTTGTCCTAATTGCCTTATTTCAAAAGAAAATAACAACTTACTGTGCAAATATAACTGCTCTGAGTGGATTATTTCTTCTTTATAATACGGTAGTTTATTCTCTGTAATTCTAAGAATAAAATATATATATTGTTTTAAATGGTACTGAAAGGTTGAATATAGAATTACATCTAATTAAAATGGATCACTCACTTGGCTGTCTCTGGAGATAATCTTCATTAGAGATCAACTACTCCTATATTATTGTCAGTCAATGTTCAATATGTCTAAATAAGAAATTCAACAGTATTACGGGCCAAATGCCTCAAGGAATTTAGAATCTTATTGGAATATGTAGCCATACTCACTTTCCAATACAAATTCACTTGCTCACTGATGGTCTAATCTTGACCGGATGAATTAGTCTAAGAAATTAATTGAAGATAATTAAGGGTGTCCAAAGCACTTAATAGGCATATTTAAAAACTGAACTTTGTTATAACTTACTTAAAGTTCAGCACGATGATAACAAGTTGGGCTAAAAAGCTCCTTAAAATCCAATAAGGTGCATCTTCTAACTAGAATCAAAAGTGAATTAAATTAAGGACCTAATTAGTGACCAATAATAGCACTTAATATAGAGTCTTAATTGTTACTTACAATAAAAATTCTTTAGAGTTCGACAACAAGTAGGTTCTGAGCTCCACAGTGGCCGGTAAGATATAACTTCCAACTAGAACTAAATAAATTATATTATACTAAAAGCATAATTTGATATTAACCTATTAAAGAGCATCAGAAGTACTTACATTAAGAGATTCAGGACCTGTGTTGCTGCCTCCTTTCCTGTATGGCAAGTGATTTGGAAGAGATTTCTGAGGCCTATTTATACCCCTAGGGAGTTTACATCACTTCCTCCCTCTGCTGATAGGTTAGATCTGATGAGTCAATTATATGACATTTTACCAATATTAAACTAGTATAAGGCCTGATGCCTATATATATGGGTCAAGTTTATTCTACAGATGTTTGTGTCTGAAAGGCTAATGATAATATGGCATAATTAAATACTACTTCCGCCTTTCACTTCAATTATTTCCACGGTTTGCTGTATAATTACTACCCTCTGTATTAATTCGGATCGGGGCAGCCTCACTTGGCATTTTTACTGATTATCCCATTTCTTATTTAATTAAGCCCAGAGAGAAAATTGAACGAAGATAAACAAGTTCTCCTTATGTACCGCCGTGCGTTCCACCCATAACAGCGGTGGAACGCACAGCGTCACTTCCGAGTTGTCCCGTGCGCTCCATAGTAGCGGTGGAGCGCACGTCTGCACTTCCGGACCTGCGCATTAGCCGAATCTTCGTGCGTTCCTCCCATAGCGACGGTGGAACGCACAACGTCACTTCCGGATTGTCCCGTGCGCTCCAACCATTGAAGCGGTGAAGCGCACGTCTTTTCTTTGTGACCACATTGTCACATTAAAGTCCTACAGCACCAATATATTTTACACATCGGGAATGGGGCCATATCTATTGCCTTCTAATATATGTTAAAGATTGATCATAACATGAACATGAACATTACATTTATTGTCCCTATTTATTAAGATCCATTATAAAACCAATTGGAGTAAGTATAAAGAGAGTAAGACATTCTTTTCCCAATACCTTTACATTATTAGTTATTGACAAAACATATATACAGCGAAAAAAACATACAATACAATGCCATGCTATGCCATGCTATTGTGTATTGGTCTCGATGGGACTATAATCACATAGGGGGACTCATAAATGTATATCATTCTAAGTACATATCTACAAGTTTACACAGCCTAGCAACCTAAAAAGGAGACTATATCAAAGCCTTCATTTAGACCTTTCGGAATTTGGGTGTTCAGAGTGTATATCCAATATGTTTCTTGTTTTGCTAATAGTAAATCCCTATCGCCTCCTCTCATGTCTAATTTAATGTGTTCCAATACTGAGAAGGTTAAGCCTGTCACATCTGATCGATGTACTTCAAAAAAATGGCGAGGTAAACTATGCTGCATCATTTTATTTTTTATGTTCCTTAGATGCTCCTGAATTCTAATCTTAAGTTTCCGTTTGGTCTTTCCCACATACGAAAGACCGCATGGGCAATTGATCTTATAGATTACGTACTCTGTATTACAGGTTACTCTATCTTTCAGGGTGTGAAATTTGCCGTTCTCCAACTTAAGTTTAACTGAAGATTTTTGCATATATTTACAGCAAATGCATTGGTTGCAAGGAAAACATCCCCACCTGTTCCCCATAAGAACATGATGGTCACTCAAAAATTCTTGTGGCTTATCTTTTTTAAGATTGCTAGGTGCTATCAAATTTTTTAAATTCTGTGCTCTCTTATAGACTAATCGAGGTTTATTCGGCAGTGTAGGTCCTAAAACCGGGTCTTTTTGTAGTAGACCCCAATGTTTAGTCATTATCTTCTGTATTTTATTCGCATCTTTACTGTACTGAGTGATAAAAGATTTGCATTGGTTGGAATTATTGGGGATAGTTACAGATATGCCCTCTATAAGTTCTGTCCTGGATCTCTTGGAGGCCTTTAATCTGACCTCATTCAGGAATCCAGCTTCATACCCCCTTTCTATAAATCTCTCATAGAGAATGGCCGATTGTTCCCAATAGTCAGTCATGTCACTACAGTTTTTCCTCACCCTCACAAATTGGGAATAAGGGACTCCATTTTTCCATACTGGGTGATGACAGCTATTTTGAGGAATATAGCTGTTAGCATCTACAGATTTAAAGAAGGTTTTGGTAGTTATTCCTCCTATAGTACATCCTTTCAGTTCTAGATCTAAATAATCTATAGTAACTGGATCTGTTTTATATGTAAACTTTAGATTAAAGCTATTATTGTTCAGGTGATCTATGAACCTCTCTATACTATGTAAATCACCGTCCCATATAAATATAAGGTCATCGATATATCTTCTATATAATTTAATATTGGTCCTTTCAAAATCACTGTCATACACAAATTTATTCTCCCACTCGCCCATCAGAATATTCGCATACGATGGGGCAAATTTAGTCCCCATCGCGGTACCCTGTTTTTGTAGAAGATAACTACCATTAAATTCAAAAAAATTATGTTCTAAAATGAATCTAATGCAGTCAATAATGAATGTAACTTCTAACGCTGTATTCTTGGAATCCTTTTCCAATGCATTTTTCACTGCTTCTATTCCCCTATCATGTGGGATGGAGGAATAGAGGGCCTGTACATCCACCATTAACCACCTATTGGTGTCAGACCACTTGTGATTTTTGACAAGTTTTAAAAGGCTAGTTGAATCTTTAAGGTGGGATTTATTCAACAGAACATATGGCTGTAATTTTAAATCGATAAAATGTGAGAGATTAGAAGTAAGTGAGCTTATTCCTGCAATAATTGGACGGCCTGGAGGGCATTCTCTATTTTTGTGTACCTTAGGAAGTTGATAAAATAATGGCATTTTGGGAAATTTTTTGTAAAGATAATTAAATTCATCTTTACAAATTAAATTATTTCCTCTAGCGGTGTTTAAGAGTACATATAAAGAGTCTTGGAATTCTACAGTCGGATCTTTTTCGAGTTGAATATACGTGGAAGTATCTTCCAGTATGTTATAGGATTCCTTTAGGTATGCAGATTTGTCTTGTAGGACTACTGCCCCCCCTTTATCCGCAGATTTAATAATTATATTAGGGTCTTTAATCAGATTTTTAATGGCATTTTTTTCCTGTGGGTTGATATTATTATTGTATTTGCTATCATAAGTTTTCATTTTTCTAAAGTCGTCTCTGACAGACTCATAAAAAATATCAATATGGCTCCCCCGGGACTCTACGGGGTAAAATTTTGAAGGTAGGGAGACAACCGGTTTGTCCTTAGGCTCATATGATAATCTGGGAACAGGATTCTTTAGAAAATGTCTCTGTACAGTCAGGTTTCTAACATACCTATTTAGATCTATAAAAAGATGGAACTTATCAGCTCCCCCATTGGGAGCAAACTTCAGACCTTTAGCTAATACCGACTTTTCGGCTGTAGAAAGTTCTTTCGTTGATAAGTTAATGATTCCTGTTTCTGTTGTATTGGATATGCTTTCATTTTTTTGGGGGTGTTTTCTATTTCTATTTCTTCTACCACCTCTTCTTCCTCTCGGTAACCTCTTTTCATACCTTGCGGTATAGTTTTCTCTAATGTCTCCCCTTGTTTCAATTTTGTATGCTGGTGAACATTTGTTCGCCCCCCTAAAAAATGTTGCTTTCGCTCTGGTACATGGGGTGAATGGTCTTGTTCAATTCTATTGAAGGAACGGGATCTTAAATGGTCAAATTTATTATAATGCGATGGTATATCATCATAATACCTCTCTCTATACGGTTGGTACCTTTCTTGTTGTCTGTAATGATTTGAAGGTATTCTATCTCTAAAATTTTGCTGGCGATAAGAGAACCTCCTATTCCTATAAGGGGATCGATGAGTCTGTCTTCCCCGCTGTTTATACATCACTTCCTGCCAATCATTTCTATTGTGTTCCATCTGTCTACTTTTTGATGGTTGTGATTCTAGTCTGAACCAATTAGATACGTTCCCATTTTTATAATCGTTCTTATCTCTATTGTACTTCCTTTGTTTTCTAATAACGATCTCATTTTCTAGTTTATCTAATTTTGATAATAGGTCCCCCACATCTTTTTTGTATTCCTCGCTGTCCTCAAATTTTTGCATAAGGGATTCTACTTTTGTTATTTCGTCATCAAGTTTAATTAGTACTTTCTTACGTTCATTGACAATTATACCAATTAATTTCATTGAACAATCTGTCAGGGCCTTATTCCATTCTGACATAAAACTTTCACTTTCAGTACCAAGGGTTGGTGTTTTTACAAGTCTAAGTCCTCTTGGGATTCTCCCTACTTCTATATATTTTTCGAGCGTAATAACGTCATACCAACCTTTAATCTCTCTAGTGGAGAGTTTCTCCATTAAATTAAGATGCTCATAATAATCCTCCTCATTCTCCTCCATAAGGACTAAATCATCGTCCTCCATAAACATTTGTTTAATTCTTTGCGATCTTTTTACTCTATCCATAAATACAGACATATTAAACTGCAGCGAATCTAGGGTAACTAGCAACAATACAATACAAAAAGAATATACCCTTAATTCGCGCTGTACAACACAGCTGCACCTCAATAGTAGTCACCTTGCTAGACGGTGACAAAAATAGTGATACAAATACAATACTCAGAGGGCGCTCAGTAACAATTTGTTCAAATAAAATCCAAAACCAGCTTGACCTAAATTACACAATTTAATTTATTAAAAATATCTAAAATATTGTGTAATATTACATCAATATAGTAATTCATACAGTGAATTCATAAAACAATATTTCATAAAACCCAACGCGTTTCGTCCGTTAAGGACTTCATCAGGGGTATGGGTCTTCGCTGGTGTTAGTCAAATGGAGAAGAGGAGGAAAGAACAAGAGAGCAAAAAAAAGAATCAATACAAATCATCATGATATACAGATATATATTCAAGTAACGTTTTCATTGTTTATAAAAGAAAACCTTTTTTCATTATTTCATTAACTATTACATCACAATTTTTCATAGAGAATGAATATTTAAATTCTTTAGTAGACATTGGAAAAAGAAGATACTCTCCAATAATCAATTCAGGTTTTTTTTTTTTGTCCTAATTGCCTTATTTCAAAAGAAAATAACAACTTACTGTGCAAATATAACTGCTCTGAGTGGATTATTTCTTCTTTATAATACGGTAGTTTATTCTCTGTAATTCTAAGAATAAAATATATATATTGTTTTAAATGGTACTGAAAGGTTGAATATAGAATTACATCTAATTAAAATGGATCACTCACTTGGCTGTCTCTGGAGATAATCTTCATTAGAGATCAACTACTCCTATATTATTGTCAGTCAATGTTCAATATGTCTAAATAAGAAATTCAACAGTATTACGGGCCAAATGCCTCAAGGAATTTAGAATCTTATTGGAATATGTAGCCATACTCACTTTCCAATACAAATTCACTTGCTCACTGATGGTCTAATCTTGACCGGATGAATTAGTCTAAGAAATTAATTGAAGATAATTAAGGGTGTCCAAAGCACTTAATAGGCATA
The DNA here is from genome assembly GCF_028390025.1 of Pseudophryne corroboree. NCBI lineage: Eukaryota > Metazoa > Chordata > Amphibia > Anura > Myobatrachidae > Pseudophryne > Pseudophryne corroboree. Next base: position 8,773,607 of record NC_086444.1, read on the forward strand.
TTTAAAAACTGAACTTTGTTATAACTTACTTAAAGTTCAGCACGATGATAACAAGTTGGGCTAAAAAGCTCCTTAAAATCCAATAAGGTGCATCTTCTAACTAGAATCAAAAGTGAATTAAATTAAGGACCTAATTAGTGACCAATAATAGCACTTAATATAGAGTCTTAATTGTTACTTACAATAAAAATTCTTTAGAGTTCGACAACAAGTAGGTTCTGAGCTCCACAGTGGCCGGTAAGATATAACTTCCAACTAGAACTAAATAAATTATATTATACTAAAAGCATAATTTGATATTAACCTATTAAAGAGCATCAGAAGTACTTACATTAAGAGATTCAGGACCTGTGTTGCTGCCTCCTTTCCTGTATGGCAAGTGATTTGGAAGAGATTTCTGAGGCCTATTTATACCCCTAGGGAGTTTACATCACTTCCTCCCTCTGCTGATAGGTTAGATCTGATGAGTCAATTATATGACATTTTACCAATATTAAACTAGTATAAGGCCTGATGCCTATATATATGGGTCAAGTTTATTCTACAGATGTTTGTGTCTGAAAGGCTAATGATAATATGGCATAATTAAATACTACTTCCGCCTTTCACTTCAATTATTTCCACGGTTTGCTGTATAATTACTACCCTCTGTATTAATTCGGATCGGGGCAGCCTCACTTGGCATTTTTACTGATTATCCCATTTCTTATTTAATTAAGCCCAGAGAGAAAATTGAACGAAGATAAACAAGTTCTCCTTATGTACCGCCGTGCGTTCCACCCATAACAGCGGTGGAACGCACAGCGTCACTTCCGAGTTGTCCCGTGCGCTCCATAGTAGCGGTGGAGCGCACGTCTGCACTTCCGGACCTGCGCATTAGCCGAATCTTCGTGCGTTCCTCCCATAGCGACGGTGGAACGCACAACGTCACTTCCGGATTGTCCCGTGCGCTCCAACCATTGAAGCGGTGAAGCGCACGTCTTTTCTTTGTGACCACATTGTCACATTAAAGTCCTACAGCACCAATATATTTTACACATCGGGAATGGGGCCATATCTATTGCCTTCTAATATATGTTAAAGATTGATCATAACATGAACATGAACATTACATTTATTGTCCCTATTTATTAAGATCCATTATAAAACCAATTGGAGTAAGTATAAAGAGAGTAAGACATTCTTTTCCCAATACCTTTACATTATTAGTTATTGACAAAACATATATACAGCGAAAAAAACATACAATACAATGCCATGCTATGCCATGCTATTGGTCTCGATGGGACTATAATCACATAGGGGGACTCATAAATGTATATCATTCTAAGTACATATCTACAAGTTTACACAGCCTAGCAACCTAAAAAGGAGACTCTATATTAAGTGCTATTATTGGTCACTAATTAGGTCCTTAATTTAATTCACTTTTGATTCTAGTTAGAAGATGCACCTTATTGGATTTTAAGGAGCTTTTTAGCCCAACTTGTTATCATCGTGCTGAACTTTAAGTAAGTTATAACAAAGTTCAGTTTTTAAATATGCCTATTAAGTGCTTTGGACACCCTTAATTATCTTCAATTAATTTCTTAGACTAATTCATCCGGTCAAGATTAGACCATCAGTGAGCAAGTGAATTTGTATTGGAAAGTGAGTATGGCTACATATTCCAATAAGATTCTAAATTCCTTGAGGCATTTGGCCCGTAATACTGTTGAATTTCTTATTTAGACATATTGAACATTGACTGACCATAATATAGGAGTAGTTGATCTCTAATGAAGATTATCTCCAGAGACAGCCAAGTGAGTGATCCATTTTAATTAGATGTAATTCTATATTCAACCTTTCAGTACCATTTAAAACAATATATATATTTTATTCTTAGAATTACAGAGAATAAACTACCGTATTATAAAGAAGAAATAATCCACTCAGAGCAGTTATATTTGCACAGTAAGTTGTTATTTTCTTTTGAAATAAGGCAATTAGGACAAAAAAAAAAAACCTGAATTGATTATTGGAGAGTATCTTCTTTTTCCAATGTCTACTAAAGAATTTAAATATTCATTCTCTATGAAAAATTGTGATGTAATAGTTAATGAAATAATGAAAAAAGGTTTTCTTTTATAAACAATGAAAACGTTACTTGAATATATATCTGTATATCATGATGATTTGTATTGATTCTTTTTTTTGCTCTCTTGTTCTTTCCTCCTCTTCTCCATTTGACTAACACCAGCGAAGACCCATACCCCTGATGAAGTCCTTAACGGACGAAACGCGTTGGGTTTTATGAAATATTGTTTTATGAATTCACTGTATGAATTACTATATTGATGTAATATTACACAATATTTTAGATATTTTTAATAAATTAAATTGTGTAATTTAGGTCAAGCTGGTTTTGGATTTTATTTGAACAAATTGTTACTGAGCGCCCTCTGAGTATTGTATTTGTATCACTATTTTTGTCACCGTCTAGCAAGGTGACTACTATTGAGGTGCAGCTGTGTTGTACAGCGCGAATTAAGGGTATATTCTTTTTGTATTGTATTGTTGCTAGTTACCCTAGATTCGCTGCAGTTTAATATGTCTGTATTTATGGATAGAGTAAAAAGATCGCAAAGAATTAAACAAATGTTTATGGAGGACGATGATTTAGTCCTTATGGAGGAGAATGAGGAGGATTATTATGAGCATCTTAATTTAATGGAGAAACTCTCCACTAGAGAGATTAAAGGTTGGTATGACGTTATTACGCTCGAAAAATATATAGAAGTAGGGAGAATCCCAAGAGGACTTAGACTTGTAAAAACACCAACCCTTGGTACTGAAAGTGAAAGTTTTATGTCAGAATGGAATAAGGCCCTGACAGATTGTTCAATGAAATTAATTGGTATAATTGTCAATGAACGTAAGAAAGAACTAATTAAACTTGATGAAGAAATAACAAAAGTAGAATCCCTTATGCAAAAATTTGAGGACAGCGAGGAATACAAAAAAGATGTGGGGGACCTATTATCAAAATTAGATAAACTAGAAAATGAGATCGTTATTAGAAAACAAAGGAAGTACAATAGAGATAAGAACGATTATAAAAATGGGAACGTATCTAATTGGTTCAGACTAGAATCACAACCATCAAAAAGTAGACAGATGGAACACAATAGAAATGATTGGCAGGAAGTGATGTATAAACAGCGGGGAAGACAGACTCATCGATCCCCTTATAGGAATAGGAGGTTCTCTTATCGCCAGCAAAATTTTAGAGATAGAATACCTTCAAATCATTACAGACAACAAGAAAGGTACCAACCGTATAGAGAGAGGTATTATGATGATATACCATCGCATTATAATAAATTTGACCATTTAAGATCCCGTTCCTTCAATAGAATTGAACAAGACCATTCACCCCATGTACCAGAGCGAAAGCAACATTTTTTAGGGGGGCGAACAAATGTTCACCAGCATACAAAATTGAAACAAGGGGAGACATTAGAGAAAACTATACCGCAAGGTATGAAAAGAGGTTACCGAGAGGAAGAAGAGGTGGTAGAAGAAATAGAAATAGAAAACACCCCCAAAAAAATGAAAGCATATCCAATACAACAGAAACAGGAATCATTAACTTATCAACGAAAGAACTTTCTACAGCCGAAAAGTCGGTATTAGCTAAAGGTCTGAAGTTTGCTCCCAATGGGGGAGCTGATAAGTTCCATCTTTTTATAGATCTAAATAGGTATGTTAGAAACCTGACTGTACAGAGACATTTTCTAAAGAATCCTGTTCCCAGATTATCATATGAGCCTAAGGACAAACCGGTTGTCTCCCTACCTTCAAAATTTTACCCCGTAGAGTCCCGGGGGAGCCATATTGATATTTTTTATGAGTCTGTCTGAGACGACTTTAGAAAAATGAAAACTTATGATAGCAAATACAATAATAATATCAACCCACAGGAAAAAAATGCCATTAAAAATCTGATTAAAGACCCTAATATAATTATTAAATCTGCGGATAAAGGGGGGGCAGTAGTCCTACAAGACAAATCTGCATACCTAAAGGAATCCTATAACATACTGGAAGATACTTCCACGTATATTCAACTCGAAAAAGATCCGACTGTAGAATTCCAAGACTCTTTATATGTACTCTTAAACACCGCTAGAGGAAATAATTTAATTTGTAAAGATGAATTTAATTATCTTTACAAAAAATTTCCCAAAATGCCATTATTTTATCAACTTCCTAAGGTACACAAAAATAGAGAATGCCCTCCAGGCCGTCCAATTATTGCAGGAATAAGCTCACTTACTTCTAATCTCTCACATTTTATCGATTTAAAATTACAGCCATATGTTCTGTTGAATAAATCCCACCTTAAAGATTCAACTAGCCTTTTAAAACTTGTCAAAAATCACAAGTGGTCTGACACCAATAGGTGGTTAACGGTGGATGTACAGGCCCTCTATTCCTCCATCCCACATGATAGGGGAATAGAAGCAGTGAAAAATGCATTGGAAAAGGATTCCAAGAATACAGCGTTAGAAGTTACATTCATTATTGACTGCATTAGATTCATTTTAGAACATAATTTTTTTGAATTTAATGGTAGTTATCTTCTACAAAAACAGGGTACCGCGATGGGGACTAAATTTGCCCCATCGTATGCGAATATTCTGATGGGCGAGTGGGAGAATAAATTTGTGTATGACAGTGATTTTGAAAGGACCAATATTAAATTATATAGAAGATATATCGATGACCTTATATTTATATGGGACGGTGATTTACATAGTATAGAGAGGTTCATAGATCACCTGAACAATAATAGCTTTAATCTAAAGTTTACATATAAAACAGATCCAGTTACTATAGATTATTTAGATCTAGAACTGAAAGGATGTACTATAGGAGGAATAACTACCAAAACCTTCTTTAAATCTGTAGATGCTAACAGCTATATTCCTCAAAATAGCTGTCATCACCCAGTATGGAAAAATGGAGTCCCTTATTCCCAATTTGTGAGGGTGAGGAAAAACTGTAGTGACATGACTGACTATTGGGAACAATCGGCCATTCTCTATGAGAGATTTATAGAAAGGGGGTATGAAGCTGGATTCCTGAATGAGGTCAGATTAAAGGCCTCCAAGAGATCCAGGACAGAATTTATAGAGGGCAAATCTGTAACTATCCCCAATAATTCCAACCAATGCAAATCTTTTATCACTCAGTACAGTAAAGATGCGAATAAAATACAGAAGATAATGACTAAACATTGGGGTCTACTACAAAAAGACCCGGTTTTAGGACCTACACTGCCGAATAAACCTCGATTAGTCTATAAGAGAGCACAGAATTTAAAAAATTTGATAGCACCTAGCAATCTTAAAAAAGATAAGCCACAAGAATTTTTGAGTGACCATCATGTTCTTATGGGGAACAGGTGGGGATGTTTTCCTTGCAACCAATGCATTTGCTGTAAATATATGCAAAAATCTTCAGTTAAACTTAAGTTGGAGAACGGCAAATTTCACACCCTGAAAGATAGAGTAACCTGTAATACAGAGTACGTAATCTATAAGATCAATTGCCCATGCGGTCTTTCGTATGTGGGAAAGACCAAACGGAAACTTAAGATTAGAATTCAGGAGCATCTAAGGAACATAAAAAATAAAATGATGCAGCATAGTTTACCTCGCCATTTTTTTGAAGTACATCGATCAGATGTGACAGGCTTAACCTTCTCAGTATTGGAACACATTAAATTAGACATGAGAGGAGGCGATAGGGATTTACTATTAGCAAAACAAGAAACATATTGGATATACACTCTGAACACCCAAATTCCGAAAGGTCTAAATGAAGGCTTTGATATAGTCTCCTTTTTAGGTTGCTAGGCTGTGTAAACTTGTAGATATGTACTTAGAATGATATACATTTATGAGTCCCCCTATGTGATTATAGTCCCATCGAGACCAATACACAATAGCATGGCATAGCATGGCATTGTATTGTATGTTTTTTTCGCTGTATATATGTTTTGTCAATAACTAATAATGTAAAGGTATTGGGAAAAGAATGTCTTACTCTCTTTATACTTACTCCAATTGGTTTTATAATGGATCTTAATAAATAGGGACAATAAATGTAATGTTCATGTTCATGTTATGATCAATCTTTAACATATATTAGAAGGCAATAGATATGGCCCCATTCCCGATGTGTAAAATATATTGGTGCTGTAGGACTTTAATGTGACAATGTGGTCACAAAGAAAAGACGTGCGCTTCACCGCTTCAATGGTTGGAGCGCACGGGACAATCCGGAAGTGACGTTGTGCGTTCCACCGTCGCTATGGGAGGAACGCACGAAGATTCGGCTAATGCGCAGGTCCGGAAGTGCAGACGTGCGCTCCACCGCTACTATGGAGCGCACGGGACAACTCGGAAGTGACGCTGTGCGTTCCACCGCTGTTATGGGTGGAACGCACGGCGGTACATAAGGAGAACTTGTTTATCTTCGTTCAATTTTCTCTCTGGGCTTAATTAAATAAGAAATGGGATAATCAGTAAAAATGCCAAGAGAGGCTGCCCCGATCCGAATTAATACAGAGGGTAGTAATTATACAGCAAACCGTGGAAATAATTGAAGTGAAAGGCGGAAGTAGTATTTAATTATGCCATATTATCATTAGCCTTTCAGACACAAACATCTGTAGAATAAACTTGACCCATATATATAGGCATCAGGCCTTATACTAGTTTAATATTGGTAAAATGTCATATAATTGACTCATCAGATCTAACCTATCAGCAGAGGGAGGAAGTGATGTAAACTCCCTAGGGGTATAAATAGGCCTCAGAAATCTCTTCCAAATCACTTGCCATACAGGAAAGGAGGCAGCAACACAGGTCCTGAATCTCTTAATGTAAGTACTTCTGATGCTCTTTAATAGGTTAATATCAAATTATGCTTTTAGTATAATATAATTTATTTAGTTCTAGTTGGAAGTTATATCTTACCGGCCACTGTGGAGCTCAGAACCTACTTGTTGTCGAACTCTAAAGAATTTTTATTGTAAGTAACAATTAAGACTCTATATTAAGTGCTATTATTGGTCACTAATTAGGTCCTTAATTTAATTCACTTTTGATTCTAGTTAGAAGATGCACCTTATTGGATTTTAAGGAGCTTTTTAGCCCAACTTGTTATCATCGTGCTGAACTTTAAGTAAGTTATAACAAAGTTCAGTTTTTAAATATGCCTATTAAGTGCTTTGGACACCCTTAATTATCTTCAATTAATTTCTTAGACTAATTCATCCGGTCAAGATTAGACCATCAGTGAGCAAGTGAATTTGTATTGGAAAGTGAGTATGGCTACATATTCCAATAAGATTCTAAATTCCTTGAGGCATTTGGCCCGTAATACTGTTGAATTTCTTATTTAGACATATTGAACATTGACTGACCATAATATAGGAGTAGTTGATCTCTAATGAAGATTATCTCCAGAGACAGCCAAGTGAGTGATCCATTTTAATTAGATGTAATTCTATATTCAACCTTTCAGTACCATTTAAAACAATATATATATTTTATTCTTAGAATTACAGAGAATAAACTACCGTATTATAAAGAAGAAATAATCCACTCAGAGCAGTTATATTTGCACAGTAAGTTGTTATTTTCTTTTGAAATAAGGCAATTAGGACAAAAAAAAAAAAAAAACCTGAATTGATTATTGGAGAGTATCTTCTTTTTCCAATGTCTACTAAAGAATTTAAATATTCATTCTCTATGAAAAATTGTGATGTAATAGTTAATGAAATAATGAAAAAAGGTTTTCTTTTATAAACAATGAAAACGTTACTTGAATATATATCTGTATATCATGATGATTTGTATTGATTCTTTTTTTTGCTCTCTTGTTCTTTCCTCCTCTTCTCCATTTGACTAACACCAGCGAAGACCCATACCCCTGATGAAGTCCTTAACGGACGAAACGCGTTGGGTTTTATGAAATATTGTTTTATGAATTCACTGTATGAATTACTATATTGATGTAATATTACACAATATTTTAGATATTTTTAATAAATTAAATTGTGTAATTTAGGTCAAGCTGGTTTTGGATTTTATTTGAACAAATTGTTACTGAGCGCCCTCTGAGTATTGTATTTGTATCACTATTTTTGTCACCGTCTAGCAAGGTGACTACTATTGAGGTGCAGCTGGGTTGTACAGCGCGAATTAAGGGTATATTCTTTTTATATATATATATATATATATATATATTATATATAGTATTACTGATACCCAGTTACACCCATCCCAGCTGTAGTGTCTCCTCATTATCACATGTATAACAGTACAATGGTCACTCACCTTCCCAGGACTTACTCTGTAATGCCGGGTGTGATATAACAGTGTAATCACTCATCCTCCTATACAGTATATATATCTATTATATATAGTATTACTGATACCCAGTTACACCCATCCCAGCTGTAGTGTCTCCTCATTATCACATGTATAACAGTACAATGGTCACTCACCTTCCCAGGACTTACTCTGTAATGCCGGGTGTGATATAACAGTGTAATCACTCATCTTCCTATACAGTATGTATATCTATTGTATAAAGTATTACTGATACCCAGTTACACCCATCCCAGCTGTAGTGTCTCCTCATTATCACATGTATAACAGTACAATGGTCACTCACCTTCCCAGGACTTACTCTATAATGCCGGGTGTGATATAACAGTGTAATCACTCATCTTCCTATACAGTATATATATATATATATATATATATATATATATTGTATATAGTATTACTGATACCCAGTTACACCCATCCCAGCTGTAGTGTCTCCTCATTATCACATGTATAACAGTACAATGGTCACTCACCTTCCCAGGACTTACTCTGTAATGCCGGGTGTGATATAACAGTGTAATCACTCATCTTCCTATACAGTATGTATATCTATTATATATAGTATTACTGATACCCAGTTACACCCATCCCAGCTGTTGTGTCTCCTCATTATCACATGTATAACAGTACAATGGTCACTCACCTTCCCAGGACTTACTCTGTAATGCTGGGTGTGATATAACAGTGTAATCACTCATCCTCATATACAGTATGTATATCTTTTATATATAGTATTACTGATACCCAGTTACACCCATCCCAGCTGTAGTGTCTCCTCATTATCACATGTATAACAGTACAATGGGCACTCACCTTCCCAGGACTTACTCTGTAATGCTGGGTGTGATATAACAGTGTAATCACTCATCCTCCTATACAGTATATATATCTATTATATATAGTATTACTGATACCCAGTTACACCCATCCCAGCTGTAGTGTCTCCTCATTATCACATGTATAACAGTACAATGGTCACTCACCTTCCCAGGACTTACTCTGTAATGCCGAGTGTGATATAACAGTGTAATCACTCATCATCCTATACAGTATATATATCTATTACATATAGTATTACTGATACCCAGTTACACCCATCCCAGCTGTAGTGTCTCCTCATTATCACATGTATAACAGTACAATGGTCACTCACCTCCCCAGGACTTACTCTGTAATGCTGGGTGTGATATAACAGTGTAATCACTCATCCTCCTATACAGTATGTATATCTATTATATATAGTATTACTGATACCCAGTTACACCCATCCCAGCTGTAGTGTCTCCTCATTATCACATGTATAACAGTACAATGGTCACTCACCTTCCCAGGACTTACTCTGTAATGCTGGGTGTGATATAACAGTGTAATCACTCATCTTCCTATACAGTATGTATATCTATTATATATAGTATTACTGATACCCAGTTACACCCATCCCATCTGTAGTGTCTCCTCATTATCACATGTATAACAGTACAATGGTCACTCACCTTCCCAGGACTTACTCTATAATGCCGGGTGTGATATTACAGTGTAATCACTCATCTTCCTATACAGTATATATATATATATATATTGTATATAGTATTACTGATACCCAGTTACACCCATCCCAGCTGTAGTGTCTCCTTATTATCACATGTATAACAGTACAATGGTCACTCACCTCCCCAGGACTTACTCTGTAATGCTAGGTGTGATATAACAGTGTAATCACTCATCTTCCTATACAGTATGTATATATCTATTGTATATAGTATTACTGATACCCAGTTACACCCATCCCAGCTGTAGTGTCTCCTCGTTATCACATGTATAACAGTACAATGGTCACTCACTTTCCCAGGACTTACTCTGTAATGCTGGGTGTGATATAACAGTGTAATCACTCATCCTCCTATACAGTATGTATATCTATTATATATAGTATTACTGATACCCAGTTACACCCATCCCAGCTGTAGTGTCTCCTCATTATCACATGTATAACAGTACAATGGTCACTCACCTTCCCAGGACTTACTCTGTAATGCCGGGTGTGATATAACAGTGTAATCACTCATCTTCCTATACAGTATGTATATCTATTATATATAGTATTACTGATACCCAGTTACACCCATCCCAGCTGTAGTGTCTCCTCATTATCACATGTATAGCAGTACAATGGTCACTCACCTTCCCAGGACTTACTCTGTAATGCCGGGTGTGATATAACAGTGTAATCACTCATCCTCCTATACAGTATTTATATATATATATATCTATCTATATATATATATATATATATATCTATATATATATATATATATATATCTATTGTATATAGTATTACTGATACCCAGTTACACCCATCCCAGCTGTAGTGTCTCCTCATTATCACATGTATAACAGTACAATGGTCACTCACCTCCCCAGGACTTACTCTGTAATGCTGGGTGTGATATAACAGTGTAATCACTCATCTTCCTATACAGTATGTATATCTATTGTATATAGTATTACTGATACCCAGTTACACCCATCCCAGCTGTAGTGTCTCCTCATTATCACATGTATAACAGTACAATGGTCACTCACCTTCCCAGGACTTACTCTGTGATGCCGGGTGTGATATAACAGTGTAATCACTCATCTTCCTATACAGTATGTATATCTATTATATATAGTATTACTGATACCCAGTTACACCCATCCCAGCTGTAGTGTCTCCTCATTATCACATGTATAACAGTACAATGGTCACTCACCTTCCCAGGACTTACTCTGTAATGCCGGGTGTGATATAACAGTGTAATCACTCATCCTCCTATACAGTATATATATCTATTATATATAGTATTACTGATACCCAGTTACACCCATCCCAGCTGTAGTGTCTCCTCATTATCACATGTATAACAGTACAATGGTCACTCACCTTCCCAGGACTTACTCTGTAATGCCGGGTGTGATATAACAGTGTAATCACTCATCTTCCTATACAGTATGTATATCTATTGTATATAGTATTACTGATACCCAGTTACACCCATCCCAGCTGTAGTGTCTCCTCATTATCACATGTATAACAGTACAATGGTCACTCACCTTCCCAGGATTTACTCTATAATGCCGAGTGTGATATAACAGTGTAATCACTCATCTTCCTATACAGTATATATATATATATATTGTATATAGTATTACTGATACCCAGTTACACCCATCCCAGCTGTAGTGTCTCCTCATTATCACTTGTATAACAGTACAATGGTCACTCACCTTCCCAGGACTTACTCTGTAATGCTAGGTGTGATATAACAGTGTAATCACTCATCTTCCTATACAGTATGTATATATCTATTGTATATAGTATTACTGATACCCAGTTACACCCATCCCAGCTGTAGTGTCTCCTCATTATCACATGTATAACAGCACAATGGTCACTCACCTTCCCAGGACTTACTCTGTAATGCCGGGTGTGATATAACAGTGTAATCACTCATCTTCCTATACAATATATATATCTATTATATATAGTATTACTGATACCCAGTTACACCCATCCCAGCTGTAGTGTCTCATTATTATCACATGTATAACAGTACAATGGTCACTCACCTCCCCAGGACTTACTCTGTAATGCCGGGTGTGATATAACAGTGTAATCACTCCTCTTCCTATACAGTATATATATCTATTATATATAGTATTACTGATACCCAGTTACACCCATCCCAGCTGTAGTGTCTCCTTATTATCACATGTATAACAGTACAATGGTCACTCACCTTCCCAGGACTTACTCTGTAATGCCGGGTGTGATATAACAGTGTAATCACTCATCTTCCTATACAGTATATATATCTATTATATATAGTATTACTGATACCCAGTTACACCCATCCCAGCTGTAGTGTCTCCTCATTATCACATGTATAACAGTACAATGGTCACTCACCTCCCCAGGACTTACTCTGTAATGCCGGGTGTGATATAACAGTGTAATCACTCATCTTCCTATACAGTATGTATATCTATTATATATAGTATTACTGATACCCAGTTACACCTATCCCAGCTGTAGTGTCTCCTCATTATCACATGTATAACAGTACAATGGTCACTCACCTTCCCAGGACTTACTCTGTAATGCCGGGTGTGATATAACAGTGTAATCACTCATCTTCCTATACAGTATGTATATCTATTATATATAGTATTACTGATACCCAGTTACACCCATCCCAGCTGTAGTGTCTCCTCATTATCACATGTATAGCAGTACAATGGTCACTCACCTTCCCAGGACTTACTCTGTAATGCCGGGTGTGATATAACAGTGTAATCACTCATCCTCCTATACAGTATTTATATATATATATATATATATATATATATATATATATATCTATATATATATATATATATATATATATATATATCTATTGTATATAGTATTACTGATACCCAGTTACACCCATCCCAGCTGTAGTGTCTCCTCATTATCACATGTATAACAGTACAATGGTCACTCACCTCCCCAGGACTTACTCTGTAATGCTGGGTGTGATATAACAGTGTAATCACTCATCTTCCTATACAGTATGTATATCTATTGTATATAGTATTACTGATACCCAGTTACACCCATCCCAGCTGTAGTGTCTCCTCATTATCACATGTATAACAGTACAATGGTCACTCACCTTCCCAGGACTTACTCTGTAATGCCGGGTGTGATATAACAGTGTAATCACTCATCTTCCTATACAGTATGTATATCTATTATATATAGTATTACTGATACCCAGTTACACCCATCCCAGCTGTAGTGTCTCCTCATTATCACATGTATAACAGTACAATGGTCACTCACCTTCCCAGGACTTACTCTGTAATGCCGGGTGTGATATAACAGTGTAATCACTCATCCTCCTATACAGTATATATATCTATTATATATAGTATTACTGATACCCAGTTACACCCATCCCAGCTGTAGTGTCTCCTCATTATCACATGTATAACAGTACAATGGTCACTCACCTTCCCAGGACTTACTCTGTAATGCCGGGTGTGATATAACAGTGTAATCACTCATCTTCCTATACAGTATGTATATCTATTGTATATAGTATTACTGATACCCAGTTACACCCATCCCAGCTGTAGTGTCTCCTCATTATCACATGTATAACAGTACAATGGTCACTCACCTTCCCAGGATT